>NC_041060.1:24422995-24656477 GCF_900634775.1 Gouania willdenowi | reverse complement strand
ACAAAAATGGACCTGCAAGTTGGTGGGGGGGTGGGGTTTACATGAGACATCGCTGTTTGGACCAGGCAGCTGTCGTTCAGCTTTTAAACTGGAAGAAATTGGACAAAGCCGTCATTTGACTTTTTCAATTATGAATGTTGCCGGCGAACCAAACGTAGCTGCTGCTATCCAAAGATATTTTCATGTAGGACATATACATAATAAATGGTAAATGGTAAATGGACTTGATTTTATATAGCGCTTTATCACCACACTGAAGCAGTCTCAAAGCTCTTTACATATCAGCTCATTCACCCAATCACTCTCACATTCACACACCAGTGGGACAGGACTGCCATGCAAGGCGCTAGTCGACCACTGGGAGCAACTTAGGGTTCAGTGTCTTGCCCAAGGACACTTCGACACATAGTCAGGTACTGGGATCGAACGCCCAACCTCTCGATCAGAAGAACCCACTACCACCTGAGCCACGGTCGCCCCATAAGTATACTAGTGATACTACTAATAAGTGATACTAGATACAGTATGCTCCAGACTAATCATGTTTTCTTTTATGCGTTTGTCTTTTATGTTTGCGTTGCGTGTGTTCTCTCTTTTGCATTCGTGCTTTGCACTTCAGGGCCACAGTACGGTTGTCCTCTCCTTCAGTTATGAGTGTTGGAAGCACTCTGCATGTATTTCCTTTTAACACCACAAACTGGCTGTGTTTGAGCCCCTCTGCTGCAGCTGATGGAGCTCTGTTCACACACCTCTCACGTGGCCCCTCCTGCATGTCTTAAAGGAACCAAATACTAAATGGGTCAGTGCTCTAAAAACAGCTTTCAACAACCTCAGGCCTGCCCTGAATGAAGCCACACTACAGAATTTACTCACACATTTCACCCCTACATGGGAGTAAAAGCCATAAGTGCTGCTGGTGGTAAATTTTGTGTATTTTATTTTTTTCAACAGGTTAAAAGAAAAAAATGATTGAATACAAATTGAATATACAAAGTGCTCAGGCAAAAAAAAAGTAGGAGACAACTGAATAACAACCTAGATTATCATACATATCACCTATGGCCTAAAGATATCCAGATATGAATACTGGTCCATATCGCCAGGCCCCTATATATATATATATATATATATATATATATATATATACACAGTACTTGCAAATAGTATAAACATATCAACTCCTACTACAGCAAAAAGCTACACTGACGAATTTGAGTCACCAGTTACAATAGTCGCCACTTAAACCATAACACCAGCTGCAAAAGAGTTGTAACTGAGTTTTTCCATGTGCGTGCGTCAGAAAAGATTCTGGCTCCACGCTGTCCCCCCCCCCCCTCCTCCTCCACTTAAGCCGTCAATGCGTACCTTCATCCCAGAAACGCCCTTAAAAGTGGGCGTTCCCAGTCAAATCTGGCCTCACTCTCTCTGCAGGACCGAGACAGCTATTTTACTGAATTAATGCTAGCGGATAGTAGCAGGCTGGCTGACCCATACACCTTGTGGGAGTGGCATGCATGGAGACTTGTCGGGGCTGCCGAGGGTGGAGTGGCCGGACATCTACATGTACCTAATCGAGACACCAAGTGTAAGAGAAAAACTCAAAGCGTATAAATCGCTGGATGCCTACAACTATGTTATTAATGGTCATGTTCAAACAATACTCTACAACAACTTACGTACGGATCTTTGTGTCCCAAGTTTTGCCTAGCCAATGCCAAGGCAAGAAGAGCGCTATGTACGACACCTGGGCCATCGTAAATTGGGAAAACAATACAATTCTAACAGCAAACTGCACTTGCATGGCTGGGTTTAGATTAGTTGTATTGTAGTAACACTAGCTGTAACGATTGTTCTGTTGTTTGTTGATATGACATTGTGTTGTTTTTAGGGAAAGCGTAAAATATTTGACATGAGAGCATGACAGATCCTCTATCAGCAATGTTTTGTTTTGTTTACGCGGGTTAGCATTTACATGCTAGCTAACGCGTTGATAAAGACAACACATTTTCCCGTCATCTTCTTTCATAGTTTTGAGCCAGCTATGTCCCAGTTGGGTCACAGTTACAAGTTAGTTAATTTGGACCAAATGTTTTATGTATCTCTTACCTGATATGAAGTGTGCGCTGCAAACGCTAGCATTTTTGATGATCGTCTCTGTCCAGTTTTTTCTGCTTACTGCATTCAACCACAATTGTCTTTGTTTTTTCTGAGCACGATTGTCTGCTGGAATCCTATAAAACTTTAATTTACGTCCACTTACATTATTCCTCTTATTCTGGCACCCAAACAAACAACAAGAAGACATTCTAAGGCTGTAACATTACACCTATTATACCTAGCCTCCTCAGTCTTTAGCCAGCGGCTTTTCCTGTCTTTTGCCTCCAGCTAGAGTTGTGATGTCACTCGTGACGTGGGCCATTAAGGGGTCTATAGCCTGCATCATAATTTATCTGTGCTGTTTACTCCTTGGCCTGAGAGGGTGGTGAGTGCTGTGTCGGGGAGGTGACCAGTAGTGCGCACCCTGAGGTGAGCGCATCAACTGCAGCAGCGGTTCAATGACGCGCTGATGGAGCTCAGACTTCTGTCCACGTTGGTCGGGCTGTTGTCCAACTTTTTTCATTCTATGTACAACTTAAAGCCACAGTTTGTTCACACTACAAGTTCAGATGGAAGAAAAGGGACCTTTGTTAGTAAAAACCCCAAATAAGTGCATTGTATGAACCTAATGCATGCGTCAGATTTTATTCTTTAAGATTTACAAAATCAGACAAAAGCTGCAGATGGAATGAGATGTTAAACAATTAAAATTACTCAACATATAGATAAATATTGGGATCAAAACCCTTCAAGCTAAACATAATTTATTTTTTTTTTTGCCAGATGAATGCAAACAAACCAGTCAGTATGTCCCAACTACTTCATTGACCTTTTGGTTTAACTAGTTTCACTCTCCTCTGTTGGGCTCATTGAATCCTGTTGTTGTTGGGTCCATCGCTGGTTTCATGGATTGTTATATTTGAATAATACTAATAGTACTTGATGACTGTATTACATGGGGATGAGCTGCTTCCTGCAATCACAGAATCATACCGCTCAATACTGGCACATCTTTTTACTCCACTGGGGTAAAGGTGATGGGGTTGTTCTGATGACAAAAAGCTTTATAATAAACCTAATAATCATTAGATTTCACCACTGGCCTTCATCCACCATTGTCCTCAAATATTATCTTGGATGGAGGAAGCGACGCTCCACCTGTCCCTACCCGTCTAGACTCCTCCGACTCTCTGCTTTGTTCCAGAGGGCACGACAGGAAGAGGCTGGTGAAGTTTTGGAAGGAAAGGTGGAGAGGGTTAAAAGTCAAAGTTGGAGGGTGAGGTTGGCCAGTGCGGGAGAAGAAAACCAGCGGAAACAAGAGGTGACCCTGCTGACCCCGTACTGAGCCCCACGGTGTACCAGCTGACACTGGGCCAAGCCTCCCTCTGACCGGCGTCTCCACTGGGAACACTGGAAACCTGCTCTTTGACCTTAGTGTGTGACCATGTCAGGCTTCAGCATGGTTTAATAAGTGTGGAGACGGTTGGTCCGCACTGCGTAGATATTCCTAATGCATCTTACACTCGGGCCAACCTGAGTACTTTTTTATTTTTTTGCTGAGTCATCCTTTGAACACCGTGGCCTGTGTGTCCTCCTCAATGGTACTTCATAAATGATTGTCCCCAAGCTGACGGTTTCTTCCCTCTGTGTGTGTTCAGGTGCCGTTGGCTCGCTCTGAGACTCACCTCAGTGAGCTTCTTGAAAGCGTGTGTCAGAAAATGAATGACTACGCCCTATACGTCGACCCTGACACACAGGAGAAGCGCTATAGGAGGTTTGCTCCCCGCAGCAATGACCGCAGCGAGTTCCCCGACTTTAAAAACTTCCAGTTTGACGGAATGGAGTCGTCCTCCAAGCTGGTGTTTGCAGTAAGTGTCGAATAATAATTCAAGAAACTGTAGAAAATGAGTTTGGGATCAGACGATGGATGCCAAACCTCCCAATCATAAAATGAGATGACCTGAGACGAGATGAGAAAGATGACATGATGTAAGATAAACTGAGATAAGGTAAGAAAAGATGACATTAGATAAGATAAAACCACAGTAATTCAGATGACATGAGATGCGATAAGATGACATTACTTAAGAGAAATGACATGAGATAAAATGACATGGTTTGCCACATAACTCACATTTTTAAACTGTTGCTGAGAGTAATCACTACTGATGCCAGTGTGACCCGTAAAGTTACATTTCTGGTGTTTTCACGGATGGAGGATGTTGATATTGTGGCTTCGATCAAAAAACACGAATACTGCCGGAATCGGAGTGACGTCAATTAATGATGAAAATGTCGTGAAGCGAATCATTGTGAAACACAAGAATTTACTGTAGGTAAAAAAAAACCCAAACCTTCTTAGAGAAACTTTTCTGCTTTGGTGCCATCTTTGCATTCTTCAATGGGATTCCAAATCCCACAATGGGCTGCAAGAAATGTTTCAATTCTCATGGCCATTTGACAACAAACCCATAGTTATTGGTGGAGTCATTAACAAGGTTTCAAGCCACAATTTCTACTTTAAACAGTTTTTTGTCTGGAAATCCCTGTCAGAGGATTTATGAGAACAACTTTTGGAAGACATTCAGGTAGTCTACATTAGTAAAAATGTGAGTAATGTCGTGAAGCATCTTTAAAATAAGATCACAAAAGATAAAATGATGTGAGCTTAGATGGATAAAGATAAAATAAGATGACATGAAAGTTTCTGATTGCTGATTTTTGTGCGTGTGCGTGTGTGTGTGTGTGTGTCAGTGTGAAACGTTGGCAGAGGAGCTCGAGGATGACATCATCTCCGTGTTGAGTCAGGACGGGGAAAATGTGCATGATCATCTCTGCAGCAATATCTCAGGTAGGAGCTTCTGTTGTATTATTATCAGAGATTCGTTCAAGTAAAAACGTGTATGATTAACAAAGGCGAGCAAAACTAAATGTGTGTTTTATTTATTCATGGTAAAGGGAAACTTAAGCAAATTAGAAACAATTTTTTTCTCCATGAAAATGGAAGTGAGTGCAAAGATGCACTAAATTGATCTGGTGTGTTTCAAAGTACAACACTATATGGTGATCCACCGGTCCTCGTTGGTATGGGATGAAATACTGAGGGCTACAGCAGGGATCTGCTCTGCTGATGACAAACAGTTGACAAAAGACAGATAAAGACACTCTGTATGTGGCGCTAACATGTGACCAATGCTCCTCTGTAGGCAACAACAGCTGTCTGTGTGTCTGTGAATCTACAGATCACTGCACAGACGCCTGTGTGCAACACTTCTAGACTGAATAATAACAGGAATATTAGTACAATATTTGAATTATTAATGATATTGATAACAGTTGGAAAACCTTTACGTTATAGATTTTTTTGTACTTTATTTAATTAGTCTCTCTCTTATTTAATAAAATGGTGGTATAACAGTTAAGGATGCAGGCTTGTAATCTTAGAGTCACTGGTTTGAAGATACCCATAGAATTCTGTGCAATAGCTTGTTGATTCAATGTGTCATTTACAAATTCAGAAAATGCGGTTAATCGCAAATAATTACGGCAATGGATTGATTTTTGTTTTCTTTTTATCATTTCATTCCTCTAATATATCTGTCTGTATCTTTGTATTTGTGTGAGATTTTCTGTACTCTAGTCTGTCTTGCCATGTGTAGTAACAGGTGGTATATGCACTCTTTCCATTCATTTTCAGACCTGCTTGTTCCTGTTTTTCAGGGTCGCAGCCCACAGGGATATTTCAGATTCCATATACAAAATATAAACACAAAGAAAAACTTAAATTCTAACTTAAGAGGAAGTCATTTTAAATCGTGTTACAATAATAACAATATATGGACACATTTTTTGTGTTCTTACTTTCACTTTTTTACAGGCTATAACTCAAGTGAACCATCATTAAATGGTGCATCTGTTCACACTCTGTACTTCTATTCAAATGTCAAATACCCAAAACTAACTGCTGATTTTTTTTTTACAAATTATTAAAAATGTCTTATACCTTTAAAACCTCAGACTACATGATAAGCTGTCTGCAGTGTAGATCCTGCAGCTAAAGCTACACTCTTCCTTTCTCTAAAAGCTGTACTTTTTGTAATATCCAGTATTAGGAAGCTTTGATATGCTATATACTATATACTATTGTACAAACAGCTTGTTTAACACACTCTACACTTCACCAGTCTATAACTAACCTCAGCACTAATAATTCGTGTAAGTGAGCTTTTGGTGGCAAAGGTTAGGAATCTAACTTGTATTTCCATCTAAATCAGTGTTTTTCAACTTTGGGGTTGCCTGGAGTTTAAATGGGGTTGCCTGAAATGTCTAGTACTTGATAAAGAATAAAGAAAATACTACTTGGCAATGCATTTTTGAATGTTTTTAGTTATTGTTCTTTTTCAAATTAAAACAAGCACACCACATCCTAAACAACTATATTGTAAACTTTCCCTTTGTAAAATATACATCAAGGTATTAATAATTGAAGAATGCAGTTAAAAATATCTGAGCTGGCTGGCATAGCTTGTCTCTAATCCTGGCTACTATGTTGATCATATCTTCATAAAAAGGGTGTAATTGGTTTGCATGAATATTATGATGGGAACAAAAATAGAAACACGTTTTATACTATAATGTGACTAAAATAGGGCAGAAAATAAATATGAATAGATTCAGTCATTTTAAAGATTGTTTCAAAACAGCACTTATGGCCAGACAGGTGTACCACATGATATTTTGACACTTTGAATAACGGAATAAATTACAGACGTAATTTAGTAAGCAACATTTAAAAAAAAAAATCTTCGGTAAGTGTGGGCATATAATCTAAGTAACTACATATTTGGTATTTTTTATGCATTTAAAATAAATGCAGTTGGACAGAATATTTAGGTGTCATGTTATTGACCCAATACAGTATAACAAACATGATCAGAAAGTCATCTAGAAATAAATGTCTTTGCGTTCGACCGAAATTCTTGATATCATAATGAGGTCACGAATCAAAAAAGCTTGGGGACCACTGATCTAAATGCAATATACAGCGGGTAAAACAAGTATTGAACTCATCACCATTTTTATCAGTAAATATATTTTTAAAGGTGCAATTGACAAGGAATTTTCACGAGATGTTGGTTCCAGCCTATGTGATCCACACGTGCAAAGACATCAAACTATAGATAAATGAAGTTATGTGTAATCATTTGAAATGACAGAGAAAAAGTATTGGAACATAGAGCCAAGACACCAGCTGAAATCAACCACTAATTAGAAAGTCTTTCCCCTTATTAGTGCTTTCATATCAGCTGGTGCAGCTCCAACTGATGGCCTTAAAGAAGGTGGTTTATCAATCTGTGTACTTATGTGGACTCGTGAAACGTCATCACGCGCGGCCCAAGTCCTGTTCCAATTCAAAGTCCGCTTCTCAGCAAGTCCGCTGTAAATCCCCATATGAGAACTTGCTCCGCCCATTTTACCGAGCATGCATCAGAGGAGACTTGTACGTACTCCGCCAGCTATATTTCCCAGCATGCACTTAGGACACGCGCATGATTCCTTTATTATTACCACCATTTTGTAAATTTGTTCTTTCCTTTTCTTCTTCACTTATTATTATTTTCAATTATTATCATTAATCATTGAATTAACAAATGTATTTATCTACTTCATCCTTCTCCCCCATTAATAGCCATATTATTCTTTATTTTATGTTAATTTTATTTATTACTATTTTGTAAATATGTTTTTCCTTTTCCCTTTATTTATTATAATTATCTATGTGGTAAAGGGCACCTGTGTGATCCATTGTAAATGATCCGTTATTTGTTTGGACAAATTGTGTATATCACCTATTGCCTGGTTGCCTCTTAGGATTTGTCACAGGTGTTTTTTACCATCCAATTAGCCATGACTAGATTACCTATTCATAGGGACTGTTAATATATTAAACAAAACACACACACACACATTTATTGTATTTTAACTTTTGTTATTTTTTTTAAATTTATCACCGAGTGTTTTATTGCTTCAAAATAATTCATATTTACAACAATGTCATCTACTCAATGATACATATTATTTCTTTGATGTTTACAGTGGAACGCACGTACTCCACACTGTTGTGCACAACGATGTCAGGAAGTTTGCTTTGTCCCATAACGACGAGTATGCGATGTCCGCGCTTGAGCACTCCGCAAGTCCGTTCTCCAAGTGTGCTCCCACGAGTCCATACCCAGGAGTTCACAAGTACAAAGTATGCATACTTAAAATTGAGAAACGGCCGGTGTCTGATTACTAAGGTGTCACACGAGAAACATCTCATGATGGGTAAGAGCAAAGAGCTCACCCCAGACCTTTGCAACCTTATTGTTGCAAATCATACGATAGTGAGAAAGACAATAAAGCTGCTAAAATGGCCCAGCCAATCACCTGACTTGAATCCAATTAAAAATCTGTGGAAAGAACTAAAGATCATGCAGAGTTTATAGAAGAGGCTCACAGAACCTTCAACATTTGAAGTGTGAAAGAATGGACCAAAACCACACCTGAGCAATGCATGACACTAGCTCCGCAGGAGGTGTCTTGATGCTGTCATTACCAACAAAGGCTTTTGTATCAAGTATTAAATACATTTCAATAAGCATGTTCAATACTTTTTCCTGTTTCATTCACTGTGTTCCACATAACGTAATTTATGGACATCTTTGGTTTGATTTCTTTGTGTGTGTGGATTACATGGGTTGTTTCCGACATTTGGTGAAAATTCCATGTCAACAGCACCTTTAGAAAATATTTACTGAGGAAAATGGTGTTCAATACATATTTTACCTGCTCTACCTTGTTGTTGTATTTTAGTCCGTACATTTTTCTGTGTACTCCTTCCACAGTTTTTGTCCGATTTTAACGATTAGAATGTCAAAACCTTCAGACAACTCAGGAGATTTGTTCTCTACTGCAACCGTTTTTCACGTTTTCATGCGTTTTCATGCGTTTTGATTTTCCTGCAAAAACAGTAGAGTGCGTCCTTGCTGCTTTACTCTCACAGTGTTTGGCAGGGATGCTACTACGCCCCCTGGTGGGAGCCTCTCTCGCTCTTGGAGTCTGATACATCATCAGTGATGTATCCCGGGGTCATCGGGTATTTTGGGTCGTATCATCAGACACTCACGCCAGGCGACCCAGCCTGAGTTGATCAGGCCCTGGCTTTTGTCTTTTTGGCTGTAACGTCTGTGATGTCGATACAATAATTTGTCTCTTAAACCTCTCCTGTTTATAAACAAAGACACTCACTTAGGCGCTGTACTACGAAGCTAGATTACCTTTAATCACGCTAGCTTCCGGATTTAATCAGTGTGTGCTGGACTACGAAGCTGGCTAACGTTTTAACGGAGCCTAAATCACCATGGTAACTTAGCTGAACACCTAACCTGGGTCGGAACCAGGCTTTGTTCTGGCCAAGATCTGAGCGAGTGGTAAAGCCCTGTCTCCTGACCAATCAAATAGATTAGAAAACAACCTGCCCAATAAAAAGGAGGATCATTGTGGAACACGTCTATGTGGATCTGATGTGACGCTGACAGGAAAGAGAATAATTAGACATCGATGAATCCGATAACATCCGATAGGAAATTTAGAATTTGTTATCTGATGGACTGATAAAGTAAAATAAGTCAGCTGATAAGCCTGCGTGCATCAGGCGCTTTCAGAACGATAAATTGATTACTGTTATACATTCATTCATTCATGGTATCTGTATGATCCCTATCCCTAACCCTAACTCTATACCCTAACCCTAAAACTGTTCATTTTTGTCGGATATATATTTTTAAAGGTGTAATTTGCCATGTGAAATATGTTAAAATGATAAAAAAATATTGTCAAATGTGGGATTCGAACCACGGTAACGAAATCCTATAGTCCCGGGGGCATACGGCTACGTTTAACGTACCTCCAGACACTTTCTATAAAAAATAAATATATACCACCTTTTGATTTAGGCTGATCTGCTTGAACGCAGCATCATTGTGATGTAAAATTTTTCTCCAGTTTCTCTATGATTGGTCTGACACTGTATTCTCCTCCTCTGCATGTAACCAGGCTGAAATCAACACGCTTAACCTAGCAAGTTGTAATCTAGATTAGTAGGACAGCTTCTGTCTGACAGAGAACGTTTGGTTAAGTGATGCCTGCTCACTGAGATAAATCCAGGATATAATTATCTACAGTATCTTAGTAGTATAGACCCTACATGACCAATCATCTTCTTCAGGAGCAGTTACTTTCCTTTACAACTTAATGAACAACTAACTGATGAACAACTTAAAGTGTAACCACTGTTCTTCTTTGCTCTCTGTCTGCTCACCCTGCTTTCCTCTACTTTTCCCTCAGTCTGTGCAGGGTTTTAACACTTATTAGGCTGGGCTACCAGACTCAAAACACCACTCACTTTTGTTCTTGTTGTTGTTGTTGTTGTGTACATTAGTTAAAATTGTTACTCCTCTGTTATTCGAGAATGGCCTCGGGCTAAAATTTAAGTATAATCTACGGATGTGTACGCATCGACGCTCAGAGCCCAATTTTTGATTTAGGGCCCCAAAAAAAACAAAAGTCCATTTCTCATTTACTTGGCGAGTCAAATATTACGACGGTTAGTGGTACCGGAATCATTGGCACATACCAATTATAAATGGGGCCCATTACAACACAACCCGTATGTATCACTGGAGCGCCAAGGGGATCCCGGGGGCCCCATTTTTCAAATGACTCCGTTAGATCTCCTTAGCCCTTTTTTTAAATGACAATAAT
The DNA here is from genome assembly GCF_900634775.1 of Gouania willdenowi. NCBI lineage: Eukaryota > Metazoa > Chordata > Actinopteri > Blenniiformes > Gobiesocidae > Gouania > Gouania willdenowi. Next base: position 24,645,575 of record NC_041060.1, on the reverse strand, counting down.
AATAATAATACATTTTATTTGTATTGCACTTTAAATCAAAGTGCAGTACATATGGGGCCCAGGGGCCCATCCCCCATTTCCGGTAATTTCCAAGTTATTAGCAACATAGTTGTGTGATATATCGCTTCACAGGTAATTCAACGTAGATTACGATTACGACTCGCATGTTAGTTTCTAAAATTTAATCGGAACATAGTCGTGTGTTATAATCGTTTCAAAGGCGATTCAACATAGATTAAGATTTTACGTCACACAATTTGATTTGTTTTACTCGGTGGAACTGAGTCCTTTGACTGAATTCTCGGAAACGTGGTACTTGTTATTCAGCGGGGAGAGGCCGTAGTTCATCAGAACTTGTTCTTTAAAATATTTAAAAATAAACTAATCCTCAAATATCCTTTGTATGGAAACTCAAAGTGTTTGCATCTAACGATAGAAAGCGGCAGCATGATCAGTTCTTACTGTTGAAGTTATTGGGCTGTTTCATTATAGGGAATCATTTTCTGAGCCTCACTGTTTACCTTGAAAAAGTAATCTGATTACTCCTTTACAAAGTACATTATTAGTTACATTAAGCAGCTTCCGACAACACCCCCCACCACCTCAACATTTAGATAACAACAGGTTTTGCTAATAAATTTATTGAAAGTGAATTTTTTAACAGTAACGTCAACAACCAAACATGTGGATCTTGTTGGGTTCTTTATTTCTTACTATGGACTTTACTGTATATTTTGTTCAGAGCGCTTTGTGATGACTTTGTTGTATTTTGCGCTATATAAATAAAGTTAAATTGAATTGAATGTATCTCCTGACAAACTATTATTACCTGAAATATTTAGTCTGAGTATGTACACGGGAGGCGCCTCATGCTGAAAACTTGACTTGTCTCATAACGTGAAGAAAATGACGTAAAAAATAACTCACAGTGATTTGGATTAGTAACATTAATCTGATTACTGCTTTGGAAATAGTAAGACGTTAGATTACTCATTACTCTAAAAAGTGGTCATATTCGAGCAGTGGTTCCCAAACGGTGGGGGGGCGCTCCCTGGGGGCATGTGACATCATGACAAATGAGGGGCAGGGGCAGACAGCCCCTTAAAACAATGGGGTTTTTTGAAAAATTTTGAAAAAAATAAAATTAAATGTTATATTATAATATTTATTTAGCCTTATTGTTAACTTTACCCTAACGCTAACAATTTTCACTCTTTAAAGGGGGGGCGCAATAGAAGATAATTGTGATCCACTGTATTAGAGTAATGTTTCACTAATAACTAAGTTACCCTCCTTGACCTGCTCTCACGTTTCCTGTCTCTCTCTGTGTTTCAGGGTTACTGCACACACAGCGGCCGCACAAACGAGGAGTTGTAGAGTTCCCCGAGGAACACTACATGTTTTACATGTTTTATTAACCAGTTAATGGGTTTTTTCTAACATCAAATAAAAAGAGGAATTTTCACAGCACTGCAGCATGATCATTTCTAGCTCCCTCTCCACTTTATTCTTTCATTCATTTCATTATCAGGGTCAATGACTATTATCAGAAAGGGGAAAACACAGCCTAATATTAATATAACTTCATCAGAACTTGATTACAAAGCTTGAAGCCACCAAAAAAAAAACTGTTATAGAGAAGAAAAGACAACTGGAGCCTGATAACATCCAGCTGTGATAGGAATTGTCCTTCTTGGGTACAGAGAGACAAAGTCAGTGCAGGAACAAGGACAGGATGAAGTGAGAGGAGTGAGTGGAGCAGGTTGAGAAAGAACAGGTGCACACCTTTACATGCTGTAACCAGGTCAGAGTTCTGTAGAACGCTTTATGTCTTCAGTGGGGCTGAATGCTCTGCTGTAACCCTAAAGACAAAGTGCACGTTGTGTTTGTGCCTGGTACAGAGTGAGGTTTTCTCTGAGCTGCAGCATTAACTTGTATTCTAACAAGATTAAAATATATTTGTCCTCCAGATTAGCATAGCTAAGCATCCCCTTCTCTTAGCTGGCGGGGCAGCTGCAGCAGGCTTTGATCAGTGTAGCGCGCCCGGGCCCAGGCTTGGCTCGGCCATCCGAGGCCCGGGTGTGAAATCGCTCTGATGTCAATCCCCCATTCTCACCCTCGGCGGCCTTTAGTGGCCGTAATTATATTTTCCGCCACAAAGCCGCCGTCCCCTTCGCTCCATATTCCAAGTTTGACTAGGAAGCGTTTAGAGGACTGCGTGGGGGGGAAGGGGGCCTTTCCTTTTGTCTGACAGAGACACAGGGAAGCTCCATACTCACTCACATGCACTCTTCCTTTTCACACCGCTCGTCTGCTCTTTGCCTTTGCCAGCACAGAGGTTAGAGTTAAGACACGAGGATGTTTGTCCCTCAGGTGAACCAACACCCTCAGCGATCGGCTCCTCCATCCTCTGACTTCAGCTCAAATCACACATGTTTCACACACAAAGGTTCAAATCTGTGTTTCAGTCAGTAGTTTACCACCCAGCAAAGTAATGTCTGTTTTTAAGAACTTTTGTTTTGTTTGTTTCTTAGCTTGTATTCAGTCTTTGTTTGGTCCTTTTGGTTCATTTTTGTCTATTTCAGTCTATCTTTGGTCCCTGTAATTTGTTTTTAGTACATGTCTGTTTTTTAGTCTGTTTGCAAGTTTTTGGTCATTTTTTAAAGTCATTTTTGTACATTTGCTTGCTTGTGTTCAGTCTGTGTCATTTTTAATAAGTTGTTTGGTCTTTTTAGTCTGTTTGTGGTTCTTTTAGACTGTTTTTAGGCTGAGTTCGTTGAGTTGTTGGTTCTTAGGTCCTTTCAGTCCATTTTGGTCTTTTTAGTCTGTTTGTGTGTTTTTTTTAAATATCAGATTCTTCTAGTTTGTTTTTTTTTTTTAACCGTGTTAGTCTTTTTAGACTCGTATTACACTCTTTTGGTCTGTTTTTTGTCTGAGTTCGTTGATTGTTGGTTCTTAGGGTCCTTTCAGGCCATTTTTGGTCTTTTTAGTCTGTTTATATCTTTTTTAGTCATGTTTTGATGCTCTATAGTCCATCTTTTAAACCTTCTTTGTCCGGTTTAGTTTAATTATTTGGGGTTTTTAAAATATGTTTCTGTTCTCGTTAGTCTGTTTTTTGGACTTTTATAGGTGAGTTTTGTTGTGTTTTTTTTAAATATCAGATTCTTCTAGTTTGTTTTTTTTTTTTTTTAACCGTGTTGGTCTTTTTAGACTCGTATTACACTCTTTTGGTCTGTTTTTTTGTCTGTATTGCTTTGAATGTTTTTGGGGAGTTTCTAGTCTGTTTTTTTGGTATTTTTAGTATGTTTTTGATCCTCCTGTTTTTGGTGTTTTAGTCAGGTTTTGGTCTTGTCAGTTTATTTTTTGTTACTTTTAGTCTGTTTTGTTTTTGTCTATTTTGTACATTATTTGTCCTTCAAGTCTGTTCTTAGGTCATTTTGAATTTATTTAATTTATTGGTTTCTTTCAACTTTCTTGTTGTTGTATTTGTCTTTTTTTTGGTTCTTTAGTCTGTTTTTGGTCTTTTTATATAGTTTATTTTTTGTCATATTTTCATATACTTTAGATCCTAATTGTACTTTGTTTAATATTGCTTTTTGGTCTGATTTATATCTTTTTAATCTGTTTTTCACTCCATTTGGTCCCGATTTGTCCTTTCTAGTCTGTCTTTGGTCCTTTTTCTCTGGTTTTAGTCCCTTGTAGTTTGATATTTGTCATTTTTGTCATTTGTATCCATCCAATTACTGAACCGATTACTCATTTTTTTAGGATCAGAGGGCAGTTACAGTATATGCAATTATTGTTTAAATGTAGTTAACTGATACTACACTGTCACATTTTTTCTCTCATCTTCCGATCTAATTCTATGGCCTTTGTACAAGCACAGGAACAAAAGAAGCTGGGCGTATGCAATTAAAAACGGGGACAAAAACACATGTTGACGATAACCAAATTGATGAAGCACTTTAATAAAACAGTTATAAAGGGATTTAAACATTTGTAAAAGAGGGACATTAGTGAGAGAAAGAGTGCATCACAGATTAAAACTCAATCAAAGGCTGGATATGTTGTAAGGAGTGCTTGAAAAGAAGTTCATGGATGTACAAGGAGCTCTGAGTAAAAAAAAACCTCTATCAACAAGTACTAGAGGTTTGGTTTTAAGCTCAATCAAAGATCACTTATAATACTAGAGGTTTATTCAGTCAGGTAACGTTGGCCATATGCTGTATATACAGTAGGTCCTAATAGAGTCATTTTCTGATCATGGCATGCACGGTTAGAACTAGCTTACCTCCTTCGTGGGCTGGCAGTGAACAAGTAAGTAAAGAAGCTCAAAGACTGAAAAGACCAAAAACTAATGTAGACACTAGAAGTGAAAGCACTTGTTCTAAATGTGCCGATTATTCCACTTTGAGTCCTCCTTGAGAGTTGGAGACGTTTGAAAGGCAACCTTAGCAGAAGTTGCTCGGGGACTTTGTGCTTCTTTGCACAGATGGTTCTCCATCCCTGCTCTGGTTCTTCCTGCTGTTTGACCTTCATCCATCTTCTCGCCCTCCTCCTCCTCCCGCTGAGCACTGGACCTCCGCTCTCAGCCTTCCTTCTTTTCCTCTCCTTGGCCAGGAGGAGAATGCGTTCCTGAGTCAGCCTCTGTTGGGCGTTTACTTCCACATACAAGCCTGCTGAGAAAGGAAATGCAGATGAGCATTCCTGCAGCTTTTCACCCGGCCTGTTTGGACGGATGATCTGCGGACTTTCTCTTTGTGGACTTTTCCTCTGAGCACTGCACTCCTGCTCTGCTTTTCTCCTCCTCTGATGGTTCGTTGTGCAGCTTTGAAAAGGACAGAGAGCTAAATGTGTGAGCGTGCATGAGGCCGGCCTCAGAGTTGGGTTGTTTTCTGGAGGATTTTGTGCAGAAACAGCTTTGGGTGAGAAACTTTGTGGAGTTTTACACCATGTTTGTGGATCAAGTCCATTTACAATTTACCATCTGCCCTGCAGGAGGAAAGTCAATTACTGCACATGTGATGGAGGTCAAGAGCCAACGTGTCTGCTTTGGTTTGGCCTCTGATTTATCAACTTTAACATGTGTTTTATGCAGGGAGTGCAGTTCTTTATCTAGTGGCTGCTTTTGAAGATTATACTTAACTGAATTATACTCATACTGTCAGACTGAAATGTCCTTGTGGGTTAAATAAAAGTTTTTAATCAATATTGGGTGCTTTACTCATAGATATGTGTGCTATATCTGCTCATAGGAAGCAATAGTTAAATCATTTTAATCCTTCTTCAGTAGAAGTTTCCTTATCTGAAACTTCTCAACCAAAACTAAACAGACTGAGGCTGCAGAAAGTTTACTCTGGTCTTAGAATTAGTTTTAAACACATTTTAACTACTTTTTGACATTTAATTTTTGGGGTTTTTTTTCTACAGTGCTGGGTTTTGACTGATTTTAATTACAGGGAAAATGGTACTGGTTTGTTTCCTATATCAAACTGCATATTTCTTCACATTTTATATTCTAAAGTATACGCTATATCTCTGTGCTTTAAACATTATAATCTGTTTTTTGCTAAAACCTCCCGTTGCCGTCTAAGGTTGTGAAAGCAGTGATGCTTAAATGAGCTTAGGAATTAAATTGAAATGCAATAAATCTGCTACATTATGTGTTTTAATGTCTCTCAGTGTAAAATATGAAGTTGTTTCTCCAGCTCTGTGTGTGTATTACAAGAGAATAAACAAAAATATCTGTGTTTGCTTCTTTTATTTCTTCCCACATGCAGTGCAATATTATCGAATATAATCCAGGGCTGAATGGCTTGTTTTTTTTAGTTCAGAGGTCACATTTAGGCTCCATTGACTCATGCAGGCCCGAGCAGAGGATATCAGCACAGACACTGTTACTACTTCCTTTTTTTAAAAAAATAATAATAATAATAATAATAATAGATGCAAATAGGTTAAAAACACAACATAATTTTAACAAATGCACAAAAATTATTATTTGCAAATAATTCTTATTACTATAGATTTCAGCCTATAGAGGCACAATGCATTTGTTTGCAGGTTTGGACTTTAAACACAGCATTTTATGACTTTTTCCTCTTTAAACATTTTATTCCAGTGAAAATTATTATTATTACCCAATATTCAGAGAGATGTTTATAATAATGTATCTCTAGGTGACTAATTATTAATATGTATTAGTACATCATGTAAAATTAACCTTTATTTATCGTTACCTTTATTCCATTTATTTATTTTTTTTAAAAAAAGGAAGAAAAAAATATATAAATAAATAAAATAATATTTACACTTGAAAAAAATAATTTGAAGTAAAAAAAAAAACAATAATTAAGACACGTGTGTTTTTTCGTCTATTGATGTGTAAATATAGAGCTTTAATGTTTACTGTGGGCCCGATGAGGATATGTAATTAATAATAAAATGGTTTCGTTTGAGAATTAGTTCCAAAACATGACTAGTAGGCAAGCGGCCACGTTCATTTCGATGATTGATAATAATAATGATAATACTAATAACTTAAAAATAAATAAAATAAAAAAAGAGAGAGAAATCAATTTTTCTTTCTTTAAAAAAGAAAAGCAGATTTAAACTGTTCCAGTTTGTTTGTTGTTGTTTTGGTTTAATGTAATATATATATATATATATATAAACTTGACTTTAATAAATCAAAAAAAGGCCTCGTTACGCACAAAAATATTTTATTGTCTTCCAAATGTTCCTAAAGTCAGCAAAGGGTTGACATAAATATACAGACGGTCTCCTGCATGAGAGGGCATTCACAGGACAAAAGAGGGACAGGTAGAAAACATCAGGGACACACCGACACTGCATGTCTCAGTCCCCCAAAACGCAGAAAAGGTTTGCTTTTTTTTAAAAAAAAAAATAAAATTTTGCAGGATCTTTGGATTGCAGCATCTCATCAGTCCACCATCATGGTTCTACGTCACCCGACGTTTATCTGTTCATGTCCGTAGGTGAGCTCCAGCTCCAATAATCCAACTTATACTGACTTTATAAAGACATCAGAAGGCTCAGACACGAGCCCAATACTCGTTAAAAAACGACTCAGCATTAATATTCCATGGCACTTTTATAAGAACTAAACTTCTGTTCGGTTAAATCCTCGGAAACAATCCAGACACGTGCATTTAAAGGCTGTAAACGTGTCGAAGAACGTTTAAAGGTTTTCTCTGAGCTTATACATCTAAATAAAATGATCAGGCTTTTGTTAGTGGATGGAGTGAAGGTAAACATGTCCATAATCTGATGGAAAAATAAACAAATGTAAGGAATCGGACCAGGGTCCACATTGTGATGGTCAGAGAAAACATAGGCTGAGTCATGCTGAGTCAGGCCTAACATATACCTTTATATTTATTTAGTCATTTTCACTTCTGGACACAAATTCATTCAAGTCATCATTTTCTTCATGGACACTTATTCCAGACAAATGCAAAACGCTTGAGGTGAACACATGCTTCCCAATGGTCGGCCATAACATTATGACCATCCGAGGCCGCTCTCAGCAGAAGTGAGTGTATGGAACCATTCCCAACAGCACAAATGTAAGGATTCGAACCTTTAAGGCAGGGGTGTCATCTGATTTTATAGTTCAGGGGCCAAATACGGAGCGGTTTAATCTTAAGGGGCCAAAGAATTTAAAGGAAAAACGAGCAATTTCAACATTATTTGGCCATAGTTTGCATTTCTACGTATGCATAAAATACAAAATATGTAAGAAACCGACGATATCCAGTCAATAAGTGACAGATATCAGTCCCAACGTGATTTTCACTTTACATTTCTCTGATTTTATTACCAACTTCTATATAATTAAAGGAAACAATACATAATAATTTGATGAAAATTGAAGGATTTTGAGTTTTTTTTTTTTTTTTTTCAACAGTTTAACATTAAAAATGACTACAATAATGCGATATATATGCACCGGAAGTGTTAAGTTAAATTGATGTTTTATCCTCCTAAGGGCCGGGTTTGGGCCCCGGACCATGAGTTTGACACATGTGCTTTAAGGGCAATACATTGTGATGGTCAGTGCATCTCCAACCTGCAGCTTATAATAATGGACAGATATGCACATCAGGCGCGTGCAGAAAACGACTCGTTACACACACACACACACACACACACACACACACACACACACACACACACACACACACACACACACACACACACGTGCATGGTCCATGGTGCATGGTCCATGGTCCATGGTCCATGGTGCACTACTCGCTGTCCGACTTGCCGTCCTTACTGGCGGTGGAGTGGTTGTACAGTCCCTGCGCCTTCAGCTGCTGCGCCAGTGAGTTGTTGTCCCCTGTGCTCTTCTTGATCTTAGCCCGTTTGTTCTGAAACCAGATCTTGATCTGGGACTCGTTGAGGCCCAGTTCCCGGGCCAGGCTCTGTCTCCTCTGCTCAGTCAGGTACTGGTTGCTCTGGAACTCTGTCTTTAGACGCTGCAGCTGCTCCGCAGTAAAGGCCGTGCGGGGCCGCTTGTCCTCCTTATCCTTACTGGGAGACACAGCGGCTTTCTTTGGTTTGCGGGATCTGGGCCCTGGAGTGGGATCAGACATGACAAATGTGACCTCAATATTTGAATTTCGCCTTTAAAGTACAATATATTGTCCCAGCTTTTATTAATTTACTAAATATATATATATTTCTTTCTTTCACTTTAAAAACAAACACATTAAGACACATTTGGGCTGTATATATCAGTGGTTTTCAAACTTTTTTTGGCCCCAAGTAGTACCCCCTTGCTCATACCCCTTTTGTCTGACTACATTTTGCTCATAATTCTATGAAAAAACACATAATGATGGAATGAATGAGTGATAACACACATTTGAAAGAATGAAACAGTATTCAATGCCTCATTTTTGTCTATAGTTTTTATGATTTCTGCTCATCTCCCAGCCTGCTGTGGGGCTGACCCACATGTGTTTTCAGCTCATGTTCTAATCAAGATCGTTTTCACCATTATTTATTATTATTATTATTATTCCATTTTCTCTCTCTCTCAAGTACCCCCTATAGTGCTATCGCATACCCCTAGGGGTACACGTACCCCCATTTCAGAAACACTGGTGTAGAGGAAGTCGTAAAATAGCCACACAACTGAGGAGAACATGCAAACTTGCCACACAAAACAGAAAAAATCTGCCTTGAAAAAGTAAAGTACAGGCCTATACTATTTCTTTGTTCAAGCAGGCCACTGAACCAGGAGTTGAGAACCTCATGAAATACACATGAAATAAACTGTGCCTTTGTACACTAAGCAAGCCATTAAAAAAAAAAAAAAACCTCTAAATTATTAACAATACACTCAAAACATTTTCCCCCCATCATTTAAACATCAGATTTTCTATTGCTCCATATTAATTTAATTTCAATATTGAAACTATTCACAAAGACAAAAGGTAATGTCTGACACAGCTGGAATCCATGCATTGTGGGTACATGCCATTTATTTTCCAATAGATTATCCAAACATTTCTCCCTCCCATAATTGTGGCTCAATATTTTTAATCACAGCAAAGTTCAAAGTCTAAATTAGAAATGCTTGATCTTTAAATCATGGTGCGGCACCTGATACAGACTATTGATAGCTTTAAAGCACACATGACACAACCAAGAGGTTAGGGGTCTAATGACGAAGGGTCAGTGGGAAAATAGCTGCTTTAAAAATGTGATCAAGTGAGATTTTTTCAGCCAGTTTATAGTCTATAGTGTGAAATATGAGGTCTGGTCAGGACTGATGCAGCTGGGAAAAAATACAGCTGCACATGTTTATCTCAGGTGTCATTTTTTATTGTTTTTTAATATGAAAATGTTTTTTTGTTGTTTTTTTTTTAGTTTTTTAACTGATTTAAATATATTTGGTTTAAATTCTCAGTTTGGGACAATCGAGGTTATATATACACTGTGGTGCTGAACCAGCAGCCCGTCCGTGCTGAAGGGCACAGAGGCAGAGGGAAGAGGAGGCTGTACATGGGGGTGGGGTCAGGATGTGATGGAGGATGGGGGTTAGGCGCCTATTTTGCTCAGTGTTTCCAGCACAGGAGCGATTATTATAGGAAAAATAATGCGCTTTTCTAAAATAGTTCCTGCAACTTCTGCGCAGTTTTGTGACAAAATGCACATGTCAGAGGAAGGACTTTAAACGCGCCTGTTTAAAGGTCCTAAACACACACACACACACACACACACACACACACACACACACACACACACACACACACACACACACACACACACACACACACACACACACACACACACACAGTCCCTTTGTGACACTTAAAAAAAAAAAAAAAAAAAAACTCAGAAACTTTTCTTTTGCGCTTCTTTATACACATATTTTTAAATAATCGTTATTATTTTTAAAACCTTTCGGGCATTTCTTGCTTTTTCTCAGCACACCCGACGCAGTTTTATCCAGTTTTTTTTTTCTCCCCACAAAATCATTTATTTATTTGTTCTCCTTTTAAACCAAAACGTCAAAGTCAGCCTTTGCTTCGATTTGCAAAATGACCCAACTTTATTACAACGTATATTTCAGTAACATTGTTAAAAGAAAACAACAAAAAACATAAATAATAGGCAAAAAAAAAATAAAAAAGTTAACCTACAAAACCTAAAATCTGAACGTGTCGATACTCACTGCTGACTTTGATGTGGTTGCATTTATGAAATTATTGTGTATTTTTGGTTTTATTTTTACATTTATTAAAGTTGTGTTCGTTAAATTTCGTCTCTGTGTCTCCTTTTGGACACTCGGCCTTCACTTTTTGGACCCCCACCCCCATATAGTCAAAAAATATGCTAATGGTAGATTAACAAAGAGGACAGGGGAACAATGGCGTTAAACTTGATTTCACGTTTCTTCCAAACATTTTAGCTTCACTTTCAGATCGTTTATATTTTTATTTCAAAAGGACAGAACGGAGTTTATCAGCAGTTTAACTTAAAACACCGTTAATTCACTCCTGAACGAATCCTGCTTCAGATATAGTTTTTGTGCAGCGGGATGGAGTCTGGCTTCATGAATGCAGGATTTAAACATTTTGAAAAATGATTTGCATTTTAATAGTAAATGAACAAATACAGACATTATTTCTCTCTTTTTGTTTTCGTTTTTTGCAAAGTGAAATTTTGAAGTTCAAAACTAGACAGAAAAATAAGTTTTCAGGGTTTAAATGATGGAAAACAATGTTAATCCTGCTTTTGTTGAACTAAAATTTGAGACATTTTCGTTTCTACTTTACAACAAGTATCGGAATAATGTCTCATTTCACTGACCTGATGAAGGACGGTCCGAGTAACGGGTACAATAAACCCAGGCGGGCCACAGCATCGGTTTGGCGGCCGAAGCGGTGCCCGCCTGCGGGCCGCGGTCCTTCCCCTCTTCGTCCCCGCCTGTTCGCCCGGGTCTTCTGTCCTCAGAGTCCGGGTGCTGGTCGTGCACCTGCGCACCTGTCCCGGCTTTCTGTAAACTGGAGGTTTTGGGCGTTTTTTTCAGGTCCTCTTTTAGTGTGATCACCCTCAGACGGTCCACCTCATGAGAGCCACATTTCCTTTTTCGGCCAAAGTCCGGCCTTAAAATATCATCAATATAAAAGTTGGTGATCCTTTGGGAATGCTGATTGGGATCCTCTCCGGATCCTGGGCGCTCTGGTTCCCGGTGTTCCTCCATGATGAGCGGATCCTGATCCCAGCCTCCGAGCGGCTCTCCTTTCCCCGTGCGTCACTTTACGCAGCGCAGAAAATGAAACCACGGTGAGGGGAAACGAAAACAATGAAAGAAAGGAACGAAAGTGTGTTTGTCAGGAGGATCCGGGCTCTGGGGTTGTGCATGGGAAAGGAGAAGTCATGCCTGGGCCTGAGGATGGAGCAGACTCTCCATGTCGGACTGTGCTGCTGTCGGTGTGCGTTGGTCCCGCATTAACGGAGCCGGTGGCGGGGTTTGATTTTTGCTGCTCACTCATCTGTCCTCATAAAGAGCTTATATTCTAACACTTTCACTACGGTTTTTTGTTTCCGGCTCTGATTGGCTGAGGACGCAGCGATGACGCGCTCCAAAAGACACGTGCCTCTGGCCAATCGGGCTAAAGAAGTAGAGTCATGTGACCTTTCCTTGTATTCCCACAACGAATAATTTCAATCTGTGCTCCGTGTGACGTCATGCAAACACAGACCATCGTTGTGACAGTAATTTCATTGTCATCCATTGTCGTTAAACCATACATGCATGGGAACAGCTGGGAGAACATGCAAACTCTACAAAAAAAAAGTCTTCAGTCCGCATAATATAATACAATATAATATGCATGTGTCAAACTCAAGGCCCGGGGGCCAAATCTGACCGTTTAGAGCAAGAGAAAGTAAAAATGACAGAGAAAACATGATGTAAATAAAACTCACGATGCTTATATTGTCATTTTTAATGTTACACTATTGAAAAGCTGAAAATTCTGATACAAAATCCTTTAAATTTCCCCAAATTATAATGTTTCCCTCAATTAAAAAGAAATTGGTCACAAAGTCAAGGACATTTATAGTGTAGATCCTGTTGGGACTCATTTATCACTTATTGCTTGGATATGGATGGTTTCTATTCTATTCCTCAACAAACTGTTGAAGTGCAGCTTATAAAATGTTCTTATCTTCAAAACATTTTTCCCTTATGATCACTGTCCTGTTCCCATCGGTTGACGTTTGTTTTGGTTTTTTTTAGTTATTTTCTTATTTGCACCTTATTCTTTGTCAGATCCCTCTGGTCTAAATTTTCCTTCTGTATTTTAAGATTTTAGAATTTTATTGTTGTCTCCTCTCCATGTTTTTGCCTATGGATCTCCCTCTGCACCACCACATGTGTGAAACCCAAGGACCGCGGGCCAAATACGATACGCCAGAGCGTCAAAATGGTCCTCTTGGAGGTTTTTGTAGAAAGGTCATAATTTCATAACTATCAATTGATAATCACAAAAAAACTCCTACTTATGATGCTTATTTCTCAAAGATGATCCTCAAAATTCCTGCAAAGTAGGAGGGTCTGCAACCTGTGGCTCTGGACCCTCATGTGGCTCTTTGACTCTTTTGCAATGGCTCCCTTTTGCTTAAACATTTTTAAAAATAATTATTTCTTAAAGAGGGTATTAATTATTAATGACATTGACACCAAATAAAACCACGATATAACAATTTGTTAACCTAAAAATAAATCACATTGTGCAATAACTCTGACATCATCCTACTTGCATCGTGAAACATCTACAATACCATTAACTTTCCATGCACCTACGGTTAACCTTGAGTTTTAAATCCCTGGTAAGATAACTAAATCAACTAAAATAATATTCTGGTAGAAAACAAAGATTATAATTGTGCGGGAGACACATTAATATAACTGCCAACATGCTGATTAAATATGCATGCTTGATATGTGGCAAGAAATTAGCAATTAGCATGTTGACCGACAAATCCCAGCGTACAATGATCGAATGATGATAAATGCTGCGGGTGAATTTGATCATTTTTAACTTGTTACACGCTCCTGTTTTGGAGGCCCCGCCCACTGAGGTTAAGCAAGAAAAGAAACTTTCTGAAGATAAAAATCTGCATCCTCACATCTGAGGTGGAGCAAAACAAAGATGTGACTTGTGAACATGTGAAAACTGGAATTAAAGGGGCTTTTTTGAACGCTGTGCGGAAGAGGATCAGCTACTGAGCAAGTGATGTCTGCCCCCCTGTGTGCGCTGAGAACAACTTCACAGGGGAGATCCCAGAGAGACACGGATGTGACGTTCATGTCGTACTTTATCTTATTGGAAGATATCAGTTTCCGTTTCCGTTCCTGAAAGCCATTATGTTGTGCTGCACAACCAAAGTTGCGGCATTACGGTAATTTCACTCGCACTTTCGTCACAAGCCAACAAAGCAGCGGATCTGTTTGGTGAGAGTGGAGGAAAAAACACAAATCAGAGTAAAGAAAAGAAGCCGATAATAATGGTGTTTGATAGAAAATGTGAGCTGGAGGAGCCATAACGGTGATAACACCTCCATGGAGGTTCAGACATATAGACAACATTTTTGTGACCCCTATACCAACATTCCTCCAAACCTGACCCTAGAGCTGTTTCTGGCTATAGGTGAAAATATGCATTTGAATTGGACCCCATAAGCCACTAGTGTGCCCCAAATGCTGAGTTCTGGGCCTCCCAAGGATGCTGACCCCACGACCTGACTACGGTAGATGGATGGATGAATGAACATTACTATAAAAAAATAAACTGCACCATAAAGTGAGTGTTTGTGTTCTTGCTCTCAAGATTTTGAATAAACTTTTTTGAACACCTGATATCTGATGTAATTATTGACATATAGAGGATTGTTGTCACTTTTCTTGTGTTAGTGCCTCAGCTTAGATATTTAACTTCACAGAGAGCTTTCATGACTGTAGCATGTGGTAAAGTGGAAATAACTGTAGCAGTTTGGACATCCTTTAATGGATTAGAAGCTTCAGCATGTAGTTGAGCAAACTAAAAGCAGCTCTGTATAACATATTATATGATTACATTTTTCCAACATGGTCAGAAAAACGTTCAGAAGTTGAGCAGCATTCACATTCATAATGTTCGTGTGGTGTAATTTTTTTTTTTACTTTTCATTTTGCTGAGTCATCAAAAGGACAATATGTCTTATTACAGTTGTCTACTCTTATATTGAGTCGGGACTCCCTGAAGTGTAGACTGTGTGTAATGTTCCTCCTCTGTTTCTTCAGTGCTGACCTAGCAGTCTGTATCTGGGCTGAAGCGGCTTCAGTGGAGCACGCTCGTCTTGCTTGGTTTCACTCCACCGCCGGCTCACAAAGGAAGGATCTGCTCTGCCGCCTCTTATACTGAGAAGCTCCGATTCACTTTGTTCCCTGCAGGAGAAAAGTGCAAAGCTCCGAGCGTGAAAGTGAACTAAAGAGCTGCTTTTAAAGTAAGGGCAAAGATCTGAGCTGTGGGGTGAGATCCTGTAATATGTCCTCATGGAGGAAAAGTAGACTTTAAAGTTGTGGTCCACAACAATAGGTCATGGACCGGTACCAGTACATGGACCAATCTGGCAAAGGAAAAAACAGGTTTTAAAAAGAAAAATGTATTTCATTTTTATCTATGTTTCCGTAGTTTCACTTCTGCTTTTGCACTCATATCTTATTCACATGACTGCATTTGATTAGACTCAATGCTGAAACGAGGGCATGCAGACGTTTTGAAAGGCTAGTAAGTAGCCGGTCCGCGACAGTCAATAATGGGGATCATTGCTTCGAATTTAACACATTTGCTGCAGAAGTACAGTAGGGCAAATAGTACCTCTGCCTCCCTGTAGAGGCCGTGCTGAGCATGTGTTCCTGCACAGGTAACCCAGTCTCTGGGGGTTTCCATTGGATACGTCTCCGCTGCGACACGGCATCAATCCGGTTCAGCTCCGCTGTCCGCCATCCGGTAATCCCTACCGGTTGCGTTTTGAGTGTGCCACAGTGCACTCCGGATGGACGACTGTGATGTCACGAGACAGAGGAGTTCTCACAATTGGAACGACGAGATGACGTTACACTTATGGACTGTTGTAATTTAAAAAAGGTAAATTGTAATACTGTGACAAACTGCAGTGCTTAATCAAATTAAGAAAACACATTTTGTTGTATTGGTTTAATTTATTTGTCATGTAATCAGGAAGACAGGTGGTGATGCACATGGTTCAGGCCACAGGATTCATCTAGTGATAAACACAGAAAATACATTTCAGTTTAATTGATAAATAACTTAGCAGTGACATGAAAGATAAAACAATTAAATATGTTCTGGTATTCTGCATGTGACTGAAATGTGAGCTTCAACAAAGCTTACCTGTGCATGCTCTCTTCCTCTTCCCTGAGGTGTTTGGGTAAAAGAATTCCCTGGGGCGTTGGACACCTTTTTATGGTTCCAGGTGGGAGAGACCAAGCAGAGACTAGAAACAGGGGAGCTTGATGTTTGTAATTCAATGTAAATATGTAGTTTAATAATTTAGGGGATGTACATAAGATTAATGATATTAATACAGGGTTATTGTTTGTGATAATGTCTGTTAGGAATTGTTTGTGTAAATATGTATGTGGTACTTTTAATATGCAAATTAAATGTCACCCCATGCTTGGTACAGGCTAATTAGTGGTGCACCTGTATATAAGGACCTTCATTCTGGTTAGTTCAGTTGAGTGGAGATTGAAGTACACTGTGCTTGTGGTGTAAAATAAAAATAAACAGATAAACTGATGCATCAAAACCTGGAGCCTGGTTTCCTCATTGACTGCCTCCACTGCAACGGTTGCTCTTTGACACAATATTTACAGTATATAATCACATGAGAACGCAGTTAAATGTATGTGTAAAAGAGGTTCGGGGCCTCTACAGGGTACGCGGAATAGAGCCGGCGACACTATGGGAGTGTGACTCCGGTTAGAGAGTCACAGAGGCAGTTCTGGATTTATAAAGGCTTTAATTGGAAGAACGTGGTTCTGTAAACACAATGCAGCAGTATAAAGCATATCAGTTATTTAACACATATTTGAATAAAGCTGCATAAGTATTAACACACACAAAGCATCATAAAAGCACTTAACTCACAAGCAAACACTCATATAATGCAAATATAATGACCATGGGTGGCAATAATCAACACAAGCAATTAGCAAGAGAAATAATAACATAAATCAGAAATTAACCCTCTTCAATGCAAGTGTTATGGCAATTTTTATATTCATCATAATATCGTCAAATGTGTGTTCATGTGTACAATTTGTCATGTTTTAATACATGATGACTCCATTACTCTTTGCACTTTTGAACAGCTGAATCATGTTAGATTAAACAGTACAGATCGTATTGTACTTAGTGCAACACAGAGTCTCTGCTGAAGGCCATACACACGAACACACACACTATCAAGGATAGATAAGAGTGGCGCCCAATCTTCCTCATAATATACACGTCTTCATCATCCTCAAATGTTTCCACTGTTGGGCATCTGACTCCCTCCTTCTCCTCACCTCAGGGTGGAACTTTTCTGTTATCTGTATAAAAGCTTAAGCTGTGAAACTGTTAGTTAGAGCGGGTCTTGCCTTTTTGCTCTGCCACGAGCCTTTTGCCTTTCATTCTTTCAGGATGGAAGCTTCTTTTTTTACTCCTTTTTATTTTATTTTATAATAATTTTTTTTATAAAATCATCAATGCTCCGACTGGACTCCATCATTCAACCAGAGCAAAAAATCATGCCTCCAAATGAGGTCAACCGCAAATTTGCCGTGACACAAGCTAACAGCAATGTAAGTAAGGAAAGTATAGCTAACATAACCAGGATGCATGAGTTAGCGACTATCACAAAGCAGCTAACATGTAAACACAAATATCCTCCAAGATGCATTGTCATGAGTTATAATATGAATCAGCCACTGCTTACATTTCTCATGTACACACATCTTCCATGGAACAGGAGAGAAACACACACACATGCAGCTCTGCAGCTGGTCAACATGCAACACACTCTGCTCATGCCTGCAGCAGGAAGAACTCTGCTAAAATACATTCCTCTTAAATGGTAAATGGACTTGATTTTATATAGCGCTTTATCACCACACTGAAGCAGTCTCAAAGCGCTTTACATATCAGCTCATTCACCTAATCACTCTCACATTCACACACCAGTGGGACAGGACTGCCATGCAAGGCGCTAGTCGACCACTGGGAGCAACTTAGGGTTCAGTGTCTTGCCCAAGGACACTTCAACACATAGTCAGGTACTGGGATCGAACCCCCAACCTCTCGATCAGAAGACGACCCACTACCACCTGGACCACATAGGGCGACAACATAGGTCGCCCTATGTTGTTACTAGCTCTTAAAGGGCTAGTAACAACATAACTGAAAGTGAAACTAAACACTTATGTATCAGGGCTTTCCTACAGTATGTGTTAGAAATGCAACAATAAACAGATAAACAGGTCAGTGTTCCTAACAAAGGAGAACAAGAAGGTTGGACTCTCTGGTTTTGTCATAGCCACATTTTTTAGCAACAACCAACAGAGAAGAGATAAAACTGCACCAGTGAAACATGAACTAAATCAAAGTTTACAGTGCAGTTACAGTATGAGAGGAATCAATATAGTGAATGTGATTTTGTTTTTACACATTATTGTTAGTGATTTAGTTACTTGAAATATAATCTGATGTGTTTTATTTTGAAAAGTACCTGGTAATTTTATTGCAGAGTACGTGCTTCATTTCTTGTTTCGCTTAATTTGCTCTTAATTCGATTGATGCGTCGTGCTCCGGTGTTCGCCAGAAATAGAAGTCCTGCGTATGTCTGGCGGAGGGCACTGGACTGTCGGAGCTGGGAAGGAGCAGACACGCAGCGGACCCGGTTGAAAACTAAAGTGGAAACCAGCTCCGGTGGCGTAGCGGAGACGTAACGTAACGGAGCCGCATCCAGTGGAAATTGGAACTTTATTTAGATAGCGCAAATTACAACAAAGTCATCTCTGTGCGCTTAAGGGGTGAGACTGGCACAGGCTGCAGTAAAAATAAAATAAGTGAGTAAAATGTATAATTAAGATATTTTTTAAATGAAAAAAAATAGTCAAATATAGAGTTTTTGAAAATGAGTAAAATAAATAAAGAGAGAAATATGAAGACTTTGCAGCAGCATATGAATGCTGAACAGTGTTTTTGTGTCCCTCCATCCTCTCATCCCTCAGTTTTTTATATCTGGGTATTAATCATATCTGCCCTAATTCTACTAATTAATGTGAGTGTGTTTAGTGATGGAACTCAGGGACACATCTGATTACAGGAGCTCTTAGAGGTTACTGTCTGCTTTGAATAACTCAATGATTATATTCATTAATTCATCCATCCATCCATCCATCCATCCATTATTAAAGTACATCCATTTATCCTTGCATTCATCTATTTATGCATGCATCAACCCAGCCATGCATCCATCCATCCATTCAGCCATCCATCTGTCCTTCCTCCATCCATCCATCAATCCATCCCTCCATCCATGCATCAATCTGTCTGTTTTTCATCCATCCATCTATTCATCCATCTATCTATCCATCCATCTATCCATCCATCCATCCATTTATCATCTATCCATCTATCCATCCATCCATCTATCCATGCATCCATCCATCCATCCATCCATCCATCCATTCATCCATCCATCCATCAATCCATTTATCCATGCATCAATCCATCTGTTTTTCATCCATCCATCCATCCATCCATCCATCCATCCATCCATCCATCCATCCATCCATCCATCCATCCATACAATAAAATAGGATTAATACAATAAATACATGGTAAATAGTTGATGCAGCAATTGTATACATAAAAAGATGTAATTACACTGTATAATTCTTAAAGGTTGTTTTTTTTTTTTTTTTAATTCATTTGACTCCAATCATATCACAGATATGTGGAGAGAGAGGAAACCTGCATGTCAATGAAGTCTCTGCACGGTTTAATGCTTTCTAATCATTTTGCTACATGATGTCACATCCATTTATCATTACAGAATAATGTGTAAATCTAATGAGAGCACGGTCATGTGGCGATCAGTTTGGCCGTTAATGTCACAGATATTCATCCATTCAATTTTTATTGGATGGCAGACGGACGTACTGGCTTATCACGGGAGGTGTGTCTGAGGAAAAGCCTGATTTCATAGATAAAAGATCCAAAGGTGACCATCCACATCCCTAGTAGACCTTTGTCAAGGTCCTTCAGAGCTGTTGCTTCCCTGATTTACCGTGCAGAGCTCACGCCTGGGCAGCGATGCACGAGACTTTCAATGACAGCTGCTAATAAATGAAGTAATTAGGCTTCTGCAGGAGCTGAAATCAGAGGGAGAGATGTCACATTAGATCTACGTGTCCTTCAGCAGTGAGGTGATCAAACAAGAATTCATTAGACTAAACATTTAGAAATAAACAAATAAAGGGGGAAGAGAATGAACAACATTCCAGTGATGTGATTTTTCCAGGGGTTACAAACGTGATGGTTTCACATCTGAGAGTCACATGATCAACATTCATGTCAGCATGTTAAATAATGACCAATCTGAGTGTAACAGTTTTTCTCCACAGGTTTGTGTTATTTCTTGAAACAAAAAATCACAGTCTCAAAACTCTAAAGATCATTTGGGAAAAACAGTCTTAAAGTTCAGCGCAACACTTTATATCTCTTCCAAAACAGTTCATTCGTGCTTTAAAACTAAACTCCTTTCTCATATCAATAGTCAGTGCCACCAAGACGGCAAAGATCCTCCTCAAATACTTTGGCTCATTTCTAACAACAGACAAGAAAAGACAATAACCTGAATGGTTCAACACAACACATGTGGTTCACATGCAAAATCTCATATCTCTCCCAATTAAGTTGACCCATTTGTCAAAACTAAATTCTACACTCAAATAAGTAGTCAGTGTGTGAATGCAAGTCAAAAATGTTTTGTCACTAAGGCAGATGATCATTAAAATATCCTTCACGTCCACCTCTCAGTCTTAGCCCAGTCCTTATCGACAATGGTTGCTGTGCTAGTTTTTTTGTCTAGCTAAATCATTTTTCGTGTAAAAGTAGCCATCCAAGGCTTGACATCACACATTGCACTCAAACTGCCAAGGAAATTGTAACTTTTTATTCACACACATTTCAGTCAGTAACTTTCTACCATCAGAGTAAATAGAAAACTCATACAGCATTACATTCTGTAATTTACAGTTTTTCTCGAAACACAAAACCCAAAACCTTCTCGTCATTCTCAGAAGCACACACACATGTCCCATAAACACAATTCACCTGTTTCATACCTGTCAACATATCACAACCTTAAAGCTGCACTACTTGATTCTTGAACCATGACAGAAATCGCGCAAGAGAGCTGAATGTGCACTACCGGTAAAACACGTCACAACGCAAAAGGATGCACACAAAATATAGGAAAATGGAACAATAGATCACCTGTTTAGAAGGAAAACAGCCACTTGCGCGTCCAAAGTTCGTCAAAGACTGAAAACAAGTTCACACCGTGCACGCGCTTCACTCTATATCACGGCAGCCAATGAGGAGGCTCCTTTGTGGGCTCTGCTCACCCCTCCTTTCTCTAAATACTGTGATTGGAGCTGGAGGCGGTGACCGCCAAGATTTTGTCTTCCGAGGTTTTCGTAACTAAAATACTTAATTATAAGGCACAGACAGCACGCAGACGTACATTTTTTTCAGAAATGATTACATTTACGGTATACTATATGATGCTAATAAGAATTTTTTTTTTTTTTAAAGAAAATAATTTGAGTACCGCAGCTTTAACTCAGAGATCACACCTTTCCCACACACCAATCCATATTTGTTGGTCATTATAAATAGAGCCTAGAGGCATGTTCATGTGCTCAGAAACAATGGATCCCGACAATGCAGAGTTTGCTATACCAGCCATTCTCAACTGGTGGGTCGGGACCCAAAAGTGGGTCGCGGACCTATACTGGGTGGGTCACGGACAGCTGGTCAAAAATAAATCATAGCCTACTTAATGTCTCTCATGTTGGACTTGTCTTTTATTTTGAAAAAAACTTTTTATTTTGACAGGCATGCTGTGAAATGTATGTTGCACATGAAAATATATAAATTAATGTTTTGAAAAAGATTATATTCATGTTTTTCAACATCTATTTTTGAAAACCTAAATTTGGTTGAATTCTAAAAAAAAGTGGGTCGCGATTTAATTACCGTGGCAAAATGTGGGTCCCAGGGTGAGACCAGTTGAGAACCACTGTGCTAGACAACAGAGAGGACTAGGAAGAGGACAACAAGCATGGTGTTAGCAATCATGGCATCCTCCACCGCTATGCCGTACTGGGTCCATACAACACTACACTAGACTATACTACTTCAATTTCTAGACCAGTTGCACAATAACCTTCTTTACCAGGAAGGGGAGCCATAGCAACCAAAGCAAGCCCACTATGTTGTCATTTGGGATAATGTGAGCTACTATTGGGCTGCTCTGGTTCGCACCAGGTTCACTGTCCTTTTTCTGCCAGCATATTCTCCTTTTCTAAATCTAACAGAGAACTGTTCAAATTTTCAGTAATCCCAGCATGGCTGTGGAGAGGGTATGACCGCAACCCATACACACGACACAGTCCCCTGCAGGCAATGGTGAATGCCTGTGAGGATATTTCTCTAGAATCTATCCAGGGTTGGATCCGACACAAAGGAGGATATTCGCCGCTGCCTGACGAGAGAAGACCTAATGTGTGATGTTGATGAAATTACATGGCCTGACCTATGGAAATAAATAAACCCTATTCTGGACATTTTGGTGTCAGCGTGTTGTCTTAAACGCTCCAGTCTAACAAACACTCATGCTGTTTTCTGTTTTGACAGCTTGTGTGTATTGTCTGAGGGTAAAAACTGATTGTGACCCAGAAGTTAGATGTTTACACTGTTGGGTGTAAGTTTTTAAAATTGTGTGTGAAGATTTAATAAAATTGTGAGTTTTAGGAATTGTGTCTAAGAAATTGAACAAAAAACTGGAAACACAAACAAAAAAAAACAAATAAATAAAGCTGGGGTTTTACAACTAAGAATTCTTCACTATGGTTGCGTCCTTACCCTCCATCTCCTGGCCATCTTCCTCTTCCTTGAGCAGGTGAGCTTAGTCATTTGCTTGGCAAGGTGACTCCGTGTTCAGAAATCATACTGGTCCTGTTCAAGATGTTTGGTAGCGTTCACAACCATGGACAGTACATGTCAGGTAACTACCGTAAACACGCTGTTTGATTGGGTGTCTGAGATGTGTGAAACTCCTCTTTCGTTAGTCAACTTTTAGTTGACAATTGAACAGACTATTATGCATGTGATGAATTATACAATGAAATGTTGCTGCCTGGCTTTGAAGAGAACAACCATTAGACGGAGAAGTCAACCATCAGTTTAGATCAATAAGATCTATTCACTTGGAAATTGTGTGAAATGTTCCAAGACATTTGCAATTTGATGAAATGGAGGAGAACTTCTATTATGTTGTTAACAATTACTAAGGGGTTTGGACGTCTGTCTATGTTGTTTTGAGAAAAAATTAATAACCAAATCAAAGGAAAAAAACTGTAATACAGGAAAGAACAAAGGGTTTGTATTTGTTTGTTGTCCTTTGGTGCTTTTTTGTTTGTTTGTTAATTTATGGGTTTTTGTACAGGGATGTTTATTGCACATGTAAAAATAATACTTTATACAATCATTGCACATAAGGGATATGATTTTTAGGAAAATGATTTTTATCCAGCCTTTAGCAGGGTTATGGTGTTTTAGATTAAATGGTTCTGCTTTCGTCTGTAAACACTTATAAAAGTTCTATTGTGTTTTTGTAAATGACTGCCCCCATAATGCTTTTATGTTGAAATAGTTTTTATGTTATTGTGCTTTTATTTTGGAACCTCGCGGTGGCACAGGAAAAGCACTTAGATGGAATGGGAACAAGGAATTTAGTTATTTAATTAATATTTTTTGTTATTATATCCTCTAAACAAGGTACAAGATACGCTGTACAAAAGCGTATCAATATATGTACCACTTTTTGTTGTAGTTAAGCTAATTTTCTTTTTAATTGCATTAACTTATATTTAATGAAGTGATGTATGTACATTTTTATTAATGTTTACCCATGCAGTGAAAGTTACTTTTATTTTAAGACTTGTAAAAGCTCTTTTATGTTTATTTTATAGTTGGGGTTAGGTTTATTATCCATTTTCATTTTTATGTTGTTTTATGGAATATAATAAATATAATATAATAAAGATGACAGATTTTATTTGGTGCTTAATCTGCTCTGGCATTGAGATCCACCATCAAACCTTAACAGCAAACCCCCACCAAAATGTAGGGAAATGTTAAAATTACCAAAAGTATTCATTGAAATATATTGAATTCACTTATGAAAAAATACAGATCAGCGTAAACCCAGAGCTGGAAATGACTTATATTTTATTGTTACTTGTATTTTTTAAACAGACTGAAACTTATAAAACCGTGTGTTTAGAAAAATATGCAGATCATATATAATAAATATATATAAATATATAATAAATAAATAGATAAATAAATAAACGTAAAAACATTTTTAAAAATACAATAATAAATACATAATTAAATAAATAAATGCAAAAAAATAAAAATATATTGTCGAAACATTAAATATAGATCGATGAATAAAAATTTAATTAAAAAGGTAAATATATATATTTATTTATTTATTTATTTATTTGCTTTTTTTGTCATTCATTTTATACATTTAAAAATATTTTTATTTTTGTTTTTAATTTATTTTTATAGGTCATATAAAACATTAGAGATACCACATTAATGCCCATAAATGAAAACTAAAATGCACCGTGTATTTTGAAAAGTTTTCTATGTGCGTGCGTAAAGTGACGTCGTAGCCATGGAAACGAGGAGGAGGCGACATTTAAAATCACCTGTTGAACTTCAACGGTCATCAGTGAGCAGCGAGAGACGTTGAGAGGAGAGCTGTGAACATATTTGAGCATTTTTGAGCTGAAAAAGGAGCGAAAACACCGATAAAAGTCCTCAGTAGACCTCTACTGGACCAGAAAAGGACTACAGACCAGGACCAGAAAAGGACTACAGACCAGGACCAGAAAAGTACTACAGACCAGGACCAGAAAAGGACTACAGACCAGGACCAGAAAAGGACTACAGACCAGGACCAGAAAAGGACTACAGACCAGGACCAGAAAAGGACTACAGACCAGAACCAGGAGACCAGAAAAGTGGACCATGGCCCTGTGCGTGGCACAAGGTAAGACACGTTTTAATGATTCTCATCTGATAGGCCTTATTTAATCATTTTAGCACTAAAAAGTTAAACATATGTTATGCTTTATATTCTGTTGGTCTGTTTAGGGCCTGAGACGTTTATATTTTATATTCTAGGCCGACAGAAAATGCTTTTAACATAACAAAAACCAAGAAATGCTGATTTGTCGTGTGTTACTTTAGCTTTTGTAATAATGTTGACACTTCTAGTGAGTGTTTGGGCTGTTCAGACTGTTTTGCAGAGGTGTAATTATTTTATGAACTTGTACTGACTGAGGTATCTTTGATGTAAATTTGTACTTTAGTTCATGCATTATTTTAAGTCGTTTACTTAATATTTTCGAGATAAAATTGATACTGAAGTACTTGTTATGATTTTGTTTTGGTTTGTTTTTAAATCAGCCAATGACATTCAGTCAGTTAGTGACTGGGTGAAATGTAGTTACCATTGATTATATTTGCATTGTTTGTGTTTGAATATTTACTTCATTTATTTATGTAGATACATATTTTTATTTCATATATTAATTATTTTCTTCATGTAGAAGGATTTCTCCTTATTTATGTTTAAATGGCTTGTGTTTTTCTCTTATTTAATTATTATTTTATTTACATATTATGCACCAACAGTCCAAAGTTATAAAAAACGTTGCAAGACTAAATGAAACTTAGCATGTTTTATATATTAATGCACATAGCCCTCTGTTTAATAGTCCTTCCATAATACAGTATATAAATTACTGTGTGTGTGTGGAGGTCTGAGGAAACAACTATACCAGAATACTGAATACATCCAAATTGATCCAATAATATTTTTTTCATATTCAAAAGCCTCCTGTGGTGTTACAAATTAGCACGTTAAAACAATTTTAAAAATGCATCTGTGTATCAATGTAATTGTGCTGTTCAAAGATATCAAAATAGAAAATAAATAAATTCATAAATAAATACATTCTTTAAAAAAAGTAGTGCTGGATATCTATTAGAGTGAGATAAATAAATCACTGCACAAATTCATTATTGATGCAGCAAAAACTGCATTTATTATTTTTGCTTTATTGTGACCATTACCAGCCCTCTCCAAGATAAGATTAGCTAAACTTTAGGGGGGTTGAATTGATATATTTTGAATATGCAAACAAATATTTAAAAAAAGAGGAAAACATTTGAACGTAAGACATCAAATACAGAAGTATAACTTACAGTATAAACTCTGACTCCTTCTAATCTAAACTAATGAATTACAATGACAATCTTCATTGTAGCATGACTAAATGCACATTCCTGATGCTTAAAAATAAAATGTATTTATCACTTGCATCATAATGACTTAAATGTGTGTGTATATATATATATATATACTCTGAAGATAATAATAATACATCAAAATACAAAACAATAGAACAATAGTATATACAGTATATATTTATATACACACAAAAAATTAAAAATTGTGTTTTTTAACCTTCTTTTGAAGTGTTTAATATTTGGACTCTGCTTTAACTTCATGGTGAACATGTTCCATAGTCTCAACACAATACCTGATCTCCTGGTTGTACAAATTGGAGTTAAATTAAAGTGAATTGTCCCCTCATGAACGCTGAATAACTTTTGTATGTTTATCGATTATATATTTTTTTTAGCTTTGCACATTGTTTTAGCTCTTGTAGTGATCTTTTTTACTTGCCCTTATAATATCAATGAACTCGTTCTTGTATTTTGTATGTTCATATTCTGCATCTTTAGTTAACTGTTTTATGAAATCTCTGGAAAGTTTTTTTTTTTTTTTTTGCAGGCAATTTGTAGACCTTTTGTAATGCTTGTCATATGATGAAGAAAATTAATTGTATCCCAATTATACTGCAATAATGAATATTTTAGTGCGTGTAATGATCTCATAAACTGTAAATGCTTGCAAATTGTCATTTATAACATTGATTAACAATCCGCTTATTGTGTTTTCATGTCATTGGTAAAATATTGTCAATGTCAGAATGAAGAAATCTGTTCCCTTTAACTTCCTTCCTTGTTTCAGAAATGCGCTCTTCTGTTTTCTCTTTGTGAATCGCACTATTACGGCTGGGCTGTCGTTGGCGTTCCTCCTTTGCAGAGGGTAGAGTACCTCCATGTGTTGGACAGTCCAAGTCCATTCCCTTGGACTGTACAAAGTCGCTTGAATCAGCATTCAGCTCACCTGGCTCTCTCCCATTGTCATTGGTTACCACTTTAGCGTATGGCCAGTGTCACTTACTGAGTTTACCTCCGTACTGAGATTATAACCCTAACCCTAATCCAATCCAATAAACAAATAAAACGCGTGTCCGTTCACTTTAAAAACAAAAATTAATTAATTATTATTTTTTTAGCAAAAATTAATTTTCCAGTAGTGCACATGTACGCACATGCGCATATAAAATTTCAGTACGATGCAATCTCAGTACATAACATCGGGGCATTATTTTGATTTTGTTGATGATCACATCATTGACACGTGTAAGTCTGCGACTCTGCTTTCCAAGTAGGTGGTGTTGTGGTTATTTTTTGTCTGCATTCAGCAGAGCCTTCACTTCTTTAACATGGTTCAGTCGAACAGCACACAACTCCTCATCAATGCCTTGCCCTGCCATCGGATTCTTTTTCCGGCCCATGTCGCCAGTAATTATTGGCAAAAGAAAAGCTGTTTGCCGGTGTTAAATGGTTGTTGAAATTGTCAACAAGTCCACTGTAATCAAACCTCCCGCAAACAGGTAGTTGCAAGGTAAATACTGAAGATATAAAAAAGAGAGAGCTGTGTTATACCCTAGGGAGGGGGAAAAAACAAGGTAGAGGGACTTAAGGGGACATTTAAAGGAAGGATTACCACATAGCTAGAATCTGAAGTTAAACCCCAACGAGCGCTTTCCCTATGCCAGTGCTTCAGCAACTGATGATAGTTGCTATTGTGAAGCGCAGCCCCGGACCCGTAAGACCAACAAGGCAGGCGGCGCCTGAGCAGAACCATCCCCTCCCCCCAGGGACTAAGCCACCCCCCAGATGCCCCAACGACCCAAGGCCAAACAGCAGTACCCACCTATTCCCCCAGCACACCCTAGCAAGCCAAAGGACTCCACCATGAGGCTCCCCGACTGCATCTCGACACACCTATTTACGCCCACACAAGAATCCCCCTTCCCCTCCCCTCGCTCAGGACCGCAGCAGTAGGGGTGAGGCCCCCATCTGATGGGCCATGAGCGCCACGCCAGTTGGGCAGTCAGCAGGCGCCCACCAGTGACCGCGCCCAGAGTTAGCAGAGGCCCAGAGGGAACAAGATCAGAGGCAGGGACGATGGCAGGACATCCAGAAGGATGCCACAAGCCACCATCAGAACCTGGTAAAATCAGTTGAGATCCAAAGAGGGCCCTAAACCACTGCCTCCGACCCCATGTCACCCTGGCCCTCAGTGCTCAGTACTTAGTGCCTGACAAGGTGCACAAACAGGGCCAAACCACGTTGCGACCCCACACAAACAACTACACCACTTAGTAACAGACCGCAGCACACGAGGACATCGCCCAAGAGGGGACTGCTGCACCAGCAGGGTATGTGAGAGCACAGCCCAAGCCTCCCAACCCAGGAGGCCCACACCAAACCAGCCCAGTTGCCAACAGAGTCCACCTGATGGAGGCCCCGGGCCAGGCCCCAAGGAGAAAATCTGTGACGTTGATGCACCATCCTTAGGGGTCACACAACCCTACATCAACCACGGTGCTGACAGCAGCACCCCCCTCCATCCCCCAACAACTCCCACCGCTCATGACATCCAGACAAATCGCTCTACTGTTAGAGACCACTTCTAAGACCATTAAGATATTTTAAATTCATTCAGTGAAAGGGATCAGAAATTAAATTGAAAGATTAAACAAACAACATGAAAAACATTTGGTGTTTCTGTATGTAGAGCAAGACTGTAGAACAATTTAAATATACAACTAGAAAAAGTTCTAAACATGTTTCAGTAAAAAAAATAGCTTTAAAGACTTGATATTTACAATAAAATGAAATAAAGGTGTTTAAATATCACTGTTCATTAAACATTTTTTTCTTTGTTTATTTCAGGTGGGGCCAACCCTGGGGGTTGGGTCACAGGCTGGGTCGACCCTGAGGGTTGGGTCACAGGCTGGGTCAATCCTGAGGCTGGGGTCACAGGCTGGGCTGACCCGGATGGTTTGGTCACAGGCTGGGCCGACCCTGAGGGTTTGGTCACAGGCTGGATCAACCCTGAGGGTTGGGTCACAGGCTGGGCCGGCCCTGAGGGTTGGGTCACAGGCTGGGCTGATCCTGAGGGTTTGGTCACAGGCTGGGTCGACCCTGAAAGTTGGATCACAGGCTGGGCCAACCCTGAGGGTGGGGTCACAGGCTGGGCTGATCCTGAGGGTGGGGTCACAGGCTGGGCTGATCCTGAGGGTTTGGTCACAGGCTGGGCTAATCCTGAGGGTTTGGTCACAGGCTGGGCTGATCCTGAGGGTTTGGTCACAGGCTGGGCTGATCCTGAGGGTTTGGTCACAGGCTGGGCTGATCCTGAGGGTTTGGTCACTGGCTGGGCTGATCCTGAGGGTGGGGTCACAGGCTGGGACTTATCTCCAGGTTTGGACCCAGGCTGGGCCGACCCTGAGGGTTCAGTCACTGGCTGGGCGGACCCTCCGGTTTTGGTTCCACCCTGGACCGACCCTCGCTGGTCCGACCCTCCGGGGTTGGTTACGGGCTTGGGTTCAGACTGGACCGACCCTCGCTGGGCTGACCCTCTGGGTTTGGACCCAGGCTGGGCCCTCCCTTAAGGTTGAAGAGCAGTCAGAGCACAGGTAAGTTCTGAGGAACCTCCATGGTCCAGCTTTGGTGTGAGTCTGGGACAAAGCGTTTGAGGTGGGGTAACAGTTTTTGACTCTTTGAGTCTTCTGTCGTTTTCTTGTTCTTCTCCATGAACAGAGTTCCCTGTTCGTACTTATCTTCCACAACTAGTCCTTGCGTCTGGCGGGATTAGCTCAGGCTTTGGTTACGTTCACACCAAGGCTTGTGTATATAATCTTCCACTTTTGTAAATAGTTGTTTTAGTGATAAATCACAGCTGGCCTTTGCGTCTTGTGGGGCGACTGGTGTCCCGGGCAGCGTCTGGCACCTGGACCTTTTTAGATGATAAGGATTTTATTTTTTGTTTCTTTATGATGGGCCACTGTGGGCGTGGCTCTCTCTTCACTGTCATAAACAGTTAAGTATGTTAGGTTAGTTGAGTTGTTAAGAGTTTAGAGATAAAGTTTTATTCCCAGCATGTGAGAAGGACCAGGGAAGAAAAAATGAAGAAAGAAAAGATGGAGGAGACATCTGCAGGGAATGGAGACAAAGGACGACTTTTATCAATCAAAACAATGTAAGTAATGCCCCTCGTTTACACAGAACGACACTGAACACTTGTTTATTGTAAAAATGCTGTCATTGGTAAAAAAAAAAAAAAATATATATATATATATATATATACTCCTTTACACTAATGCCTGTAAAATGTCCACTACAGTGTGCCACAGACACCCGCAGGAGAAAACACCAGCAGAGGACAGAAAGACTATTAATCAAAACAAAGTAAGCAAAGCCTCTCATTTACACAGAAAGACACCGAAAACATGTTTATTGTAAAATTGGACGTCATGTTTTACTAATGCCTGTAAAATGCCAGAGAGGAACGCCAGCATCTACTGATGGAGGAGAAGAAAGATGGAGGAGCACCAGTGTCTACAGCGTCCCACAACCAACCTCATGAGGAGACATCAGCACAGGGCGGAGATAAAGGAAGACTTCTATCAATCAATCATAAAAACAAAGTAAACAAAGCCTCTCATTTACACAGAAAGACACTGAACACTTGTTTATTGTAAAAATGCTGTCATTGGTAAAAAATATATATATATATGTTCCTTTACACTAATGTCTGTAAAATGTCCACTACAGTGTGCCACAATCACCCGCCATAGGAAACACCAGCAGAGGACAGAAAGACTATTAATCAAAACAAAGTAAGCAAAGCCTCTCATTTACACAGAAAGACACCGAAAACATGTTTATTGTAAAATTGGACGTCACGTTTTACTAATGCCTGTAAAATGCCGGAGAGGAACGCCAGCATCCACTGATGGAGGAGAAGAAAGATGGAGGAGCACCAGTGTCTACAGCGTCCCACAACCAACCTCATGATGAGACATCAGCACAGGGCGGCGATAAAGGAAGACTTCTATCAATCAATCATAAAAACAAAGTAAACAAAGCCTCTCGTTTACACTGAACATATTTAATGTAAAAGTAGACATTACTTTTTAACAATGCCTGTAAAATGTCAGACAGGAACACCATCATTCACTGATGGAGGACAAGGAAGATGGAGGACAGGAGCGCCATCATCTACCAATGGAGGAGGAGAAGAAAGACTTCTATTTACTAAAACAAAGTAAGCAAAGCATCTTATTTACACAGAAAGGCACTGAACATGTTTATTGTAAAAAACTGACATTACTATAATAATGCCTGTAAAATGTTGGACTTGACCACCAGCATCCACTGATGGAGAAAAAGAAAGATGGAGGACGGGAGCACCAGCATCCAAAAGTGTCCCCAATCAGCCCCAGGAGGAGACATCAGCAGAGGAAAGGAAGACTATTAACCAAAACAACGTAAGCAAAGCCTCTCCTTTACACAGAAAGACACTGAACTAATGTTTAATGTAAAAATAGATGTGAATTACTGTACTCATGTCTGTAAAATGTCTTGTGTGTGATTGCAGATTCACTTCAGAGGAGAATCAGACTGTTCCAGCTGTTCATCACCATAGCACAGAATGAGACAGCAGTAGTAGTGTAGTGTTAACACTGACTGCTTTCATTTATTCATATATTTAAATAAAAATAAATTATAAGAAATCAAACTTGATGAAAGGCTTTGTGTGCTTGATAAACTTTCTATTAGAATCTGAGCTCATCTTAATCACCTGGATGTTCCTTCATCAGTTCCTCTCACAAACCGAGGCAGTTCACACATAGACATTATTTTTGATATATGAGATTTAAATAATGCAAACATTCCAAACCTGGTTTTATGGGGATTGTTGATATATGACTACTTACCTAGATTTTTATAAATACATTTATAATTTACATAGTATTTATTTATTTAATGCTTAAATTGAGCCAATTATTATTATTATCATCATTATTTTACTCTAGAGCTTTCTCAGGGTTCACTTTGCTATATTGATCATTTACAATCTAAGGGTTCAACTCTATTGAATATCTTCTCAGTGTCAAGAAAGAGGAGCACCTTATCTGCAGCGTCATCATAGCCATGAATAATGTTCAGAACCCTACGTACATTGCAGACCTTGGCGACCTAAAATAAAACCATTTTGATCTCTATGGATGACTGATAGAAGGAAGTCTTGTAAACGCATTGCCAGCAATTTACAGAGTATTTTCAAATCTCAAGTTAAGCAAACTTATTGTCCTCATATTCTCACATTTATTATTTGGTTTCCCAGGTTTAGGTAAAAGGACAATTAATGCACAAGTCATTGAGTGAGGAAGGCTACCATTATTACATGCTTCTCGATTCATTTCTATAGCATTGGCTTTATTATTTTATTTAAGAATTTCTTATAAAAGTCGATTGGAAACCCATCAGGACCAGCTTTCTTTCTGAGACACATGTTGTCAATCACCCTTTTTATTTCTATTCACTGATAATGGCTTCCAATTGTTCATTAAAATCATCTGTAATAGAGGGAATGGCTAACTTATCCAGAAACGCGTTATGGAAACTAAGATCTACACATTCCTTAGAATCATACAGTTTTCCAAAATCATTTTTGAACTCTATATTTATTTTCTTTTGGTCCACTCCTGACATTCTATTTGAATTTACTATGGAGGAAATGTTTTTTTGGGCCTCCTGTTGTTTAGTTTGCAAAGCTAAGATTTTGCCAGGCTTCTCCCCTTGCTCGTAAAAAGTTTGATTTAGCCTTATAATATTAGAGGTCGCCTGGTCTGCAGATTCTTTATTATACTACGCTTTTAACAGTAACATTTCTTTTTCTGCAGATGGATTTTTATCTTTGAAAACCTTCTCCTCTAATTTTTTTTTATTTTGTCTTCCAATTTAACTCCTTTTTTGTTTTTGTGAATCCTCAGATTTTGATGATGTAAAACCTGAATTTTCAGCAGCATTATCTTGAACAGCTAACTCAACATTTCTTCCTTAGAGACCAATACCATGTTTCCGCAAAAAATCTTTCAAGGAATCAGTGCTCTAACGGAAAAAATAATCTGTGGCGGGGTTCTTCCAAAAACACTCCAAAGAGTTGGCAAAACACAGGCGTAATCAGAAGATTTAGTGAGGTGTCATTTATTTACAGCCGGCCTCCAAAGGTGTCACACAAAAAAAACAATGATGAAAAAACAGACTATTTACAATATTTACAATGAACCAAAAAGAAACAGGATGAATAAGTGTCCTTCCATGACTCATCAGACCAACTCATCAAACCTGGTGTTTCTCTGTAATTCTTCTCACTAGGCCAGGGGTCTGCAACCTTTACTCTTAAAGGAGCCATTTTGCTTAATCTGACCTGGATTAAAGACCTTCCGGAGCCGAAAAAAACCTTTCTCAATGAAGACAATACAGTTTATAAAATTCTATACAGTTAAAATGATATCGAATAATTTTACGAGTTATTGAATTTGATGAGCTACAAAAATAAGCTTGAATTTGATAACACATGATCATGTCGATCAACTAATGCTAATTGCTAATTTCTTGCAACATATCAAGCATGCATATTAAGCTGGCATGTTAACAGTTAAATATATGTTTCCTCACACAAATAAAATCTCTATTTTCTTCCAGGATTGTGTTTTTGTTGGTTTAGCTATCTTCACCAGGGATTTAAAACTTAAGCTTAGCCACAGGTGCAAGAAAAGTTGATGGTCTGTGGATGTTGCAGGAGGTGATGTAGGGAGGTTCCAGAGTTATTGCACAATGTGATTTAGTTTTAGGTTAACCAACTGTTTTGTCATAATTTTATTTGAAGTTAATGTCATTCATCATCAACAAAAAAAGCTATAGGGAGCCATCGCAAAAGTGTCAAAGAGCCACATGAGGCTCCAGAGCCGCAGGTTGCAGACCCCTGCACTAGGCCATAGCAGCGTGTATTTAAAGCAAAAACCCCTCCTACTGGGTGTCATCATTTTCTTGATTTATTTTTCCCATAGAATAGTTTCTTTTAAATAAAACTTTGTCATCCCCATCATTAATTCATAGGCTTTTTAATTACCTGTTTTAAATTAAATCAAAACACCAAATAACGCTTATTTTCCCACAGGAAATATGTATATGTCAATTACGCGCATCATGTGACCATTTAGCGGTATCAATAAACTATAAAAAAGGTAGAAGTAAGGTGCTCCGTTTCCTCATCCATACATGGGACGACTAAGGGTAAGAGCGCTTTGAATGTATGCATTTTACCATTAGAGCTTCCAAGTGCTCCCCATTCATAGCGAGAGGTTTTGCTATGTATTTGACAGTATGCACCCAGAATGGCTGCCAGAAGGGAAAAGTTTGGAGAATGACGTGTCTGCTTTAGAGCTGTCTTTGCTCTGCGCTGCGTGTATGGGCGTGTGTGTGTGTGTGTGTGTGTGTGTGCGCGCTGACCGCGGTCAGTGACAGACCTGCTCCATCACATCATCCCTCTCCTCCGGGAGGTTACCGATGTGCAGAAACCTTGACAGGTAGTCAGTCACCACATTCGTCTTTCCTGATCGGTGTCGGATGAGGAACATGAACGGCTGAAGAGAAAGATACCATCGGGTCAGGCGAGTGTTTTGATCTTTCATTGAGTTGATCCAGGTAAAAGCACGGTGATCTGTTTCCAGGTCAAACTCTCTTCCAAGCAGGTAGTATCGCGGGCTCACCAATGCCCACTTGATGGCCAAGCCGTCCTTTTCCACAGTGGAATACCTGGTTTCTCGTGGCTGTAGTTTGCGACTCAGATACAGGATGGGACAGTCTTTACCAGGTTCTCCTTGCGACAAAACTGCTCCAAGGCCCACTGCTAATGCATCTACTTGAACCAGGAACTTTTGGTTAAAATCTGGGCTTTTTAGGACAGGTGAGGAACACAGCAAGGTCTTCAGCTTGGTAAAGACTGTTTCACAGTCATAGCTGTATTACAATATCATCAAGGCACGCAGCACTGCTGTGTCCACACTCCTGAAGAACCCCATCCATTAATCTCTGGAAGGTGGCTGGTGCCCCATGGAGACCAAACGGCATTACTGTATTACTTGGAAAGGGCCAGCTGGTGTCCTAAATGCTGTAAAGGGTTGGCTTGACTTCTCCAGAGGAACTTTGTTGTTGGTGGATCAGTTGGCCCTCCTTCAGGCGGATGAAATGCTCAACCACTGCTGTTTTTCAAGGGCTGCCCGAAAACAGTGATGAAGTCTGCTTGAAGACCTGGAGAAGCTGGTCAGCTTGTACTGGAGTCAGATGAGCCAGGATTGGAGAACCAGGCGGCTCAGGAGCAGCATAGCCATCCCAAGGGACTGGTCTGGACGTTCTTTCCACTTTAGAAAGTTCACGTGGTATATCTGTTTTTGTCTTTTCTTCTCTTCTCTGATTGGTGGACCTCATAGGTGACTGGACCCATCTTCCATGTAATGGTACAGGGACCTTGCCATTTTTCCAGGAGTTTGCTGGTTGAGGAAGGAAGGAGCAGTAGTACCCTCTGTCCCGGAACTCTCGGTGGCGAGCCTGTTGGTCATACCAAGTCTTCTGGCTTTTCTGAGCTTCACGTAGGTTGACCTCTGCCTCCTCTAGATACTTTCCAAGCCACTCTCGTATCTCCATCACATACTGGACCACTCCTTTGTCGCTGGTCCGGGTTGAAGGGGCTTCCCACCCTTTACGGAGAAGATCAAGGGGTCCCCGCACATCCCAACCATACAACATCTCAAACGGTGAAAAACCTGTTGATGCTTGAGGAACTTCCCGATAAGCAAAAAAGCAGGAAAGGCAGCCAGCAATCCCAGTCCTTTCCTGTATCGTCTACAAACTTCTGGAGCATCCTCTTCACTTTTGCAGCTCAGAAATATTTTCATGTACATCCCACATTTTCTCACCTAACAAATCCTGACTGGTGGAGATAACATTAGTTGTTTGTCAAAGTGCCGTTGGCGGTGTGATTTTCTTGGCCCCTTAGTGCCACCGTCACACAGACTACTGTCGAGGTCTGGGAGTGGTTGGACACCAGCTTTCGCTTGGGCTCTGGTAATAACAGGGCACGAAACATTGACATTTGCATCCAATACTCTGGGTTTTTCCACAACAGTATCAACCCTCCTTTCATTGTCATGTAGCAAATCTAAAAGAACAGGTAAGTCACACCCCAAAATGACATCAACAGGTGGATTTCCAACCACCTCTACTGTCATAAGATAGGGTTGATCATCAATGGTAATGGTAAGATCACTTTTGGATAAATATGTTTGTCACCATGTACACACGAAATGTCTACGGTTCTGCTGTAGTCTATACTACCTACTGGTACCAGGCTTTGTTTAACCAGGGACATAACGCCGTTAACTAACGCCTTTTGGAATAACGGCGTTAGGTAACGGCGTTTGTTTTTCAATAACGGGGTAATCTAACTAATTACTTTTTATGCCGTTACAATGCCGTTATCGTTACTGAACGTTAAATGCAGTGCGTTACATGTATTGATTGAATAAACTGTGATCCGAAAGCAACCCTGGCTTCTTACTCAGCTGTAGTGAGGAGGTGGGTTAAAGACAAAGTGAGCGATTATGATTGGCTAAGGCGGCGTCATGTTTCATGGTAGCCAATCAGAGCCAATGTTTTTACTCATGTGCCAGCACACGCGCCACACACACACACACACTACAGATTTGATGAAGCAGCAGAGATGGCAAGCGTGGAGCAGTCGTGATGAAAAGTTGTCATTTTTAAGGTGGTGATACAAACACTTTAAACTAATTGTGGTCAAAGGCAAGAACGTGCATGTGAAGTGTACATTATATCTAGGAATGAAGACTTTGTCGACATCCGTTGTAAGCGATTCTAATTTTATGAAGCACCTCACAACGATACATGCATCTAAAAAATTGGAATTCTTTGACATATAGCAACTTTTTTTTTTAACAGTAACACAAATAGTTACTTTACTTGGTAAAATTGAGTTACTTTCATTATAGAGTAATTCAGTGACTAATGCAGTTACTTTTTGGAACCACTAGTGAGCAACTATAACTAATTACTTTTGTAAAGTAACGTTCCCAACACTGATTAGCATAAAAAAAAAACCCTCCAACATAATTTTTATCTTCGTATTTGTAAAATAAGAAAACACTGACACACAATCTACATGTTGACAGCACTTTAATACAATTTAATACCAATGTGGTGTTGTCTGAGTTTATTGATTCAGCTCCATTCATCAATACAAGTGTTTTATTTGACAAAAACAAATCTACACAACACCTACATTATTAACAAAAACACATTTCTGCAACATTTTGACATCATGAGGTATATTTAACAAACACTAAAGAACTAATCAAATGTAATACTAAGTGCATCTTTTGTTTAAGCAGACATTAAATAGCTGTTTTTATGGTACAAACCACAATGGTTTCAAAAACCTTGAACGTAAGCCTAGAATACGGTCATACCTAATGCAGAGGTTCCCAACCTTTTTTGGATCGTGAACCCATTTCAATATCAAGAATTTCTCGCAACCCTAAAGACATTTTTTTTTTTCTAGAAGTATAGTTTTAGATCAAGTTTGATATACTTTGTTACAAATGCAGAGTTGCCAGTATTAGTAACAAGTTGTGCCAGCTAAGACATTTTTATACTGCATTGTATTATTATTATTATTATTATTATTATTATTATTATTATTATTATTGTCTATTTGACAAAGTGAAAGTATAGAAAAACATTGTTTAAGATTTTAATTTGCAAATTATTTTTTTTATTTTTTTAAATCAATCACTAGACATTTTAGGTGACCCCATTTAAACTCCAGGCCCCCCCAAATGAGATACAAAAGTTAGAATATAAATACAAATATAAATACATCTTTAAATAAACAAATGCAAAAAATATTGCAATAATAAAAAAATAATCCAAAATTTAAATATAGATTGATTAATAAGTGTAAATAAAAAAGAAAATACAAATATAATTTATTTTTATTTTTGCTTTTATTCAGTTAATAATTAATTTCATACATATACAAATGTTTTATTTTTATTTTATTTTTATAGGTCATAGAAACTAAATGGGCTGGACAGGAAAATATTTACTTTTACAATTTTAGTCAAAAAAATAATAATATTTAAGAGCTTGTTTTTTTTTAAATTAAAATTTTTATTTTTATTTTTTTTATTGACAACCTGCAAAAGAGTGGGGAAAATAAATAATTACGGGTTAAACACAGTAAAACTACACAGAAAAATGTACCATTACCTGTTTTATAAATGCACTAAAACAAAAAATGTGAGAAATAAAATTACTATAAATATAGTTTTTTTTTTTGGTTTGTTCGTTTTTTTTGCAACCCACTTTTAATGGCTTTCTAAAGTAAAGCATAACAATATTCATATTCATATTCATATTCATATTAATCATTAATCATAAAAATAATTTTAAAAAAAATCAATAATAATTTCTTTAAAAAAATAATTTGACAACAAAATGTCAACAACAACAAAAAACTATTGTTGACATTTTGCTTTCGTCACAGATTCCGGAAGCCACAACGAAGGTGCCAAAAACGCGCGGTTTAGGACCCCTGCTTTAGGGGTCATTAATCCGTATGCAAATATTTTAAATCAAACTCACTTTATTAGAAGTATTGAAGAGTGTTACAATGATTGTATCTATTTCATAATAGTTGGTTGAAAGAGGTTTAAAAATAAAACTTTGAGGAAATGTACACCCCCTAAAATGTATGAGGATGGTACAGACCGGAGCGCGCGCCGCTCAGCGGTTTGGCGCTACGTACCTCTGGTACACCCACTGATCTTTGAGTGACACTCTGCCCTCTTCTACAGTGGAGCTGCTGTTAAACTAATGTTTCTATGAACACAACCCACTATTATGTCTGACGAGGAAGGCCGGGCATCTGATGAACTCTTTAAGGATGTCAAATTCTACGTAGTCGGGGACATCGATCCAAAGGTGAGACTGGACGTTAGCTTTTCCGGCTAACGTTGTAGCATGCTAAGTTGTGCGGTTCGTACAGACTGTAAACATCAGGGTGCTGCACGGCCACTGCTTCAGTGCGTCTCCAGGACTCACTGCTGATATTTTTCTGCAAACCGAGAGTTTATATGTGTTATCCTTCTGTTACTTTGACTGAGGCAAGGCTGAGAGTGTTAGCACTAAGCTAGCCTGCCTCCAGTTTACGGTTCATCCATTCCCTTCAGTGTTGTATTGAAATGTGTAACCTGTCAGAATCTGTGACCATATTTCACCGTGTGACTAAACAGCCCACAATAAGAGAAGTTACGTTAAAAATATAGGAATTAGTATAGACTTTAAGACGTTTTATTTCTTCCTCCAGTTATCTGAGAGTTAGCTCTGATTATTGATGGTAAAGAGGTAACTGATCATTTCAGATATCCATACATAACAACTTGTCCACCCCAGGGCTTGAACCCAGGACCTTCTTGCTGTGATGGTCATTTACAGTTTTTCTCGATTGTTTATGCACATTTTCTGAAAGCATGCCTCATACTCTCAGACCTAATAATAAAAATAAATTTAAAATAAACACATAATGTCCAAAACTCCTCAATTCTCCTGCAAAATTAAACTTTGCATTCAAAACAATGATATTTATTCTCCAGATTGTGTTTTAGTTTTTTAAATGACGCACACAAACCATCATATAAATAGACTTTTATAGTTGAACACAGATGTGCTCAATGTAAAACACTATGAGGTAGGGCTGCACGATTTTGACACAAAACCTAATTGGGATTTTTCTGACAGATATTGCGATTTTGATTTGATTTACAATTTTCAAAAATATTTCATTCTGTTTTCCACATCAATTTTTTAAAATTCCTTTTTTTTTAAAATTATTTTTTAGAAATATTAATTTTTTTTTTTTCCCAGAAAATATTAGTTTTTAACTCCTGTGAGGAAACAAAATAAATACTAATACTTAAAAACCCATAATTAAACAAAAATGTATGTCAAAAATAAAGTAAGATACAATGAAATGGTAGATATAAGTTGTAGTGACAAGGATTATTCTGACTGTATGGTTTACTGAATCTGATTAGGTTTATTGATTAAGTTTTGATCAACTTATTAAATTAAACTATGTTAAATGATCCTGATGACATCATTCTAGAACGTAATGATTAAACAAAAATAAATGTGCAAGACGCATCACGTGTATGAAGTGTTTTTTCACCATTAGGGGCCAGAATATTTTACAGTATCAGAAGTTATCATTAATCTACAATATTTAATACTCTACAATCACTGGTATCAATGGTCTCGTCCACAACAACAGAACAACTTTATCCACAGATTTTCTGTAGCTCTGATGAGATGTTTAAACGCTCTGAGCAGGTGAAGCTGATTATGTTTTCACGGCGCACAGCAGCGCCACATGAGAAACAGACAGAGCTTTATAGACACGTTAAAGTTAAGCGGGCACTGGTCGGCTCTGATTTCGGAGTCAGTGATGATTGGCATAGTTTTTGCCAGTTTTTTCGGGTGGTTTAGGTGGTGTTTGAAGCGGCCGGGATGAGAGTGGGAAGGACATTTCCGCATAAAAAAGCGTCCTTTCCCTCACGGTGATGGCGTTTAAACCAGATTCTGTCCATTTCCGCGTTGAACAGTAGATTCCGTTTTCATTGGTTGATTCCGTGAATCCATTAGCGTAGACTGTATAGGGCCCTAGTGTAGTTGTTAGAGCATACAAGCGTGTGTCCTGTAACATCTGTGATTGGCCAGCAGCCCAGGAAGGCGGTTCTCTGCAATTATGATTGGTGAACATATATATCACTCAAATGATGGAGATGAACGAAAAAACCTCAACATCTGAGGTTACGTTATCGCAGTGGTGAAAACCTCAATATCAATGCGCTTAAGGTTAATCGTTCAGCATTACTATGAGGAATGGAAAACACTTCTCCATTCATCATAATGACTTGTGCCTTTTTTTTGTTCAGTGGCTACATTTACTTGAGAGCTTTAATTTCCCTTTAATTCAGAATAAAAATTAAATCCCCTTTAAACTGACCTCATAAACACCTTACCCTGAATGAAAATGGAATTAAGTGGGTGGCTTATTCTGATTTGAATTCCTCGATCTTGTATATGTTAAATTTTCGGTTGTTCTGCACATGCTCATCCTGTCGCGATGACGCCCTGGTGAAAAAGGCGTGTTTTACCACTGGAAATGTAAAGCAGGTACTTGTTGCGTAGCAGAATTGGTTCAGGGCCTGGGTGCATGAGTTACATGTTGTGGTCATTGTGTCTCAAATGCCAGTGTTTGTGTCTAAAAACTGTAAACTATCCGAGACAAATCAATAGCAGCCTAAAATATGTTTATCAGTCACAATATTGCATTTTTTATTAGATCACATGATATCTTATGAACCGTTTAATTATTACTTAATAACTTGATGATTAACTGTGGTATCTATTTATTTCCTGTTTGCAGGTGGTGCAGCTGTTGAAATCAGGAAAAGGAAAGGAAGTTTCCTACAATGCTCTTGCCACTCACATCATTGCAGAGGATGGTGACAACCCAGAGGTGGGCGAGTCCAGAGAGGTGTTTGATCTGCCCGTTGTGAAGGTAAGGTTTGTGTGGGTTTCACAAACTTCAGAAAGGCTGAGAAATGACCAAGAGGTAATTTCATGTTCTTTCTTCTGCAGCCGTCCTGGGTGATCCTCTCCGTCCGATGTGGAGATCTGTTACCGTATCCTTTCACCACTGAGTCCAAATCCTTGGAATAACTGTTAACCAAACATTAATACTGATTGAGGGAGGCTCGTTTTAATATATAACCGTATATTTACAGCAACTGTAGGCCTTTTATAGTGTCATTGCAGAAAGAGTGCAGGATGTATGGAATTTGGTTCCTAAGCTCAGACCACCATAACAGAGCCCTACAGTGACCAGCTTCATATTTCATTATCTGGCCACGGATTTAATCACACTTATGTTATTTGTTACCTCGCCTCTAATCTCTACCTCGCCAGGTGTAAATGCTCCAGCATCAAAATACATTGTTGGTAAAAAAAAAATAAAATAAACAAAAACACCTCAATGGTCCTCTCATGGATTTCATTAAATTAAATTAAATTAAATTAAATTAAATTGAATTAGAATTTTATTTCAGCAGTCTTCAGAAAAAGAAAAACAACATTCAATTATCTTAATTCTTTAGCCGAAAGGGTGTAGGTTGAAGCAAAAGCCTATATATACCTACCGCATCACAACATAACAAGGCTGTCTGGATCAGGGGTTCTCGATTGGTTTCACCCTGGAACCCATATTTTGCCACAGTCATTAAATCGCGACCCACTTTTTTTTTTTTTTTTTTTTTTTTTTTTTTGAGAATTCAACCGACCAAATTTAATTTTTCAAAAATAGCTGTTGAAAACACACATATATGTAGTCTTTTCTAAAACATAAATCTACGTATTTTCCTGTGTAACATTCATTTCACAGCATGCCTGTCAAAAAAAAAAGTTTCTTTCAAAATAAAAGACAAGTCCAACATGAGAGACATTAAGCAGGCTATTTATTTATTTTTTACCAGCAGTTTCCACGACTCACCTAGTACAGGTCCGCGACCCACTTCTAGGTCCCGACCCACCAGTTGAGAATCACTGCTCTAGATTATAACACACACACAAACTTATGTTACTGTTTTTACCATACATATTTAATATATATTCTACACAAGTTTTATATTTACAGTTCATACATGCACATATCACATATTACATAGATACACACACATATATACTGTACACATACATACATGAATGTACATGACGTGTACATAATATTAATATTATACTATTTCATATTGACAACACAAATTTCATCAATTAAAATGAACATGTATATACATATATGTATATATGTAAGAGAAATATTCTCTATCACAATATATACCTTTTATTATGTTTAAGTATTCATATTTTATACCATTATAAACATTATATATTATTGCTGCCCTAGGTAAAATTTTTGCTCTTAATTCTTATACTTACTAATGACATGTGTTATTTTAATTAAGATACATACTGTACATGTAAGGATGTAAAAGTCAGTATTGGTTCAATCATCATTGTAATCCATAACCAGCAGCTGCTCAGAGTCACTGGTTTCTCACCAGAATCAGGACAGATCTTCTTTGGTGTGACGGCCTGCCTGCCCAGTGTAAGTGTGTGTGTGTGTGAGAGAGAGCATCCTTTCTTATTGATCAGTGTTGTCTGTTCATCTACAGTTGCCAGACGATCTCAATACGTTGTGGGCTTACATCACCTTTTACGGAGGCGAATGTCAACTCAACCTCAACAAGAAGGTCACTCACCTGGTGGTGAAGGAGCCTAAGGGGG
Source organism: Gouania willdenowi (assembly GCF_900634775.1). Lineage (NCBI taxonomy): Eukaryota > Metazoa > Chordata > Actinopteri > Blenniiformes > Gobiesocidae > Gouania > Gouania willdenowi. The sequence continues at coordinate 24,601,911 of NC_041060.1, read as the reverse complement.
TCAGTGCTGCTGTCTGTTGTGTCTGTGGTTATGTTGTGTTTGTTAAGGCAGAATGTGAATTCAGAGCTGGCTTCTTATGCCTTGTGATGTTTTGTCATCAGGCCAAGTTCGAGTGCGCGCAGAAACACCCGGGCATCAAGATCGTCACCTTGGACTGGATAACGGATTCTGTCAAAGGTCCTTGATTTTAAGCTGTTGAATGTTTTATCATGTAAAGCACATTGAGTTGCCTTGTGTATGAAATGCGCTATACAAATACATTTTCCTTGTCTTGCCTTAATGCTATCCACAGTTCTCTTGCTTTTTGCTTTCTTTCTTTGTGGGAATAACAAAAACTAAATCTTGTCAGTTCGTATTGTCAGGTTCTAGAGAGAATTTGCAGGAAATGTTTTTTTAAGTTTTTAATTAATTCTATTTTTGAAGATTTCCACCAGAACAAAGTAATTGTGTCTCATTTGTAAAAAATAAATAAATATTTATTAATTTGAAACTGTTCCCAGACAAAAGCAAGAAGGACGAGTCGCTCTACCATCCCAGACTCACCTTCATAGAACCAGAGGAGGAGAGCGAGGATGAGTCTTTCGACCAGCGTTCCGATGGAAGCTCCAGCCCTCGACGGTCCAGCGGCGGCTCCTCCAGTGAGGAATCCAGCCCTCGCCGGCGTCCTGGACCCAAACGACTGAACTCCATCTCCCCAACTTCCTCGCCTCACAAACCGGAGCGTCGGAGTGAGCGCATGTTTGACGACTCCGACGATGACTTTTCCACAGAAAAGGACGGACAAAACCTCAACTGGACACCAGCAGAGGTGGTCACTTCCACTGCTCCGAACAGAGCAGTGAGACGGCGGGTCGGCCCCGTGGGAATGAAAGAGTCCAACAGCAGCGGGCTGATCAACCTGTGTGCCAGCGTTCCTCCTGTTCCAGGCAGCGGAGCGGCCATGACCGAGGCTCGATCTGCTGCTGCTGTCGGTCACTCAGCTCAGCCAGGTCAGTGAGCACAGCAGAGACACACATGCGCACAGACACACACGAAACACAAAATGTATCGTAAAATAAATGAAAGTAGGGATGTCCCGATACAACTTTTTTTTATTACTATTTTTTGTTGTTGTTTTTTTCTTTAATAAAAAGAATAGTAATTACTTATTTTGTTGTGTGGAATGTTAGAAAAGGTTTGATCAAGTGATGTTACTCAAACAGAACAATAGTCAGCAAAAGTAGGTCTGAGAAAAACTGACTCATTTATTATTAACCAATTGGTTACATACATTTTAACCTTCAACATAATATCTACAGTATTCTATAATTGAATTAAAAAAAAGAAATAAAAAAATTTGAATTCGATATTTGTTTTCAGGCTGATATTGGACCGATATCGGATCAAGACATTTCTAAATGAAAGTACAAGGACACATGGCAGTCACAATGAAGGTGCTTTTGAAGGAAATATGTTTTTAGGACCTTACATTTTTTTGTGCTCACAAGAAGCGGCTGGAAATCCGCTTCAGTGTTGGCATCGGGTTCTGATACCAATGTGATTCACAGATCTAGAAATTTCCAATCTATGAGTTATGTCTGTGCTTTAATGTTGTCTGCTGAAAGGACTCCACAGGTGATTCCTGCTGGCTAGTCCGCTAGCTGGCTGCTAACTTCAGAACAGTGACGTATTTCAATGACCCCGTTCAGGAAGTCCGTTCCGCAGTTTGCAGCTAGCAAGTTAGCATTGAGCAGCACTCTGAGCAGTGTACAACACCCTGCTAGAGCTGTCCCTAATGATTATTTTTTCAGGTAATGATTATTTAACATCACTTGATCAATGCTATTAGTCATTCAATAAGGATCTCTAACCGTCTCTTGTTAACATTTCAACATTTATTGAACATTTCTTTATTTAAACATGCACAGAAAAGCATATTCAAAATATCCTCCTGGGGTCCGCAAAGTCTTTTTTTTTTTCTTTTAAAAAATCGTCAACACTGCTGTCTCCATTTTTGTAAAGAGGCGAAAGAAAAAACACATGAATATTCACAGTAGCAAATCAGTCCACACCATGCATATATTTATTTTAATATACTACTCAGAGGCTCAACTTCCAAAAATATTAATTTAGAATTATATTTTTTAATTAAATTTGTAATATCAATACCAATAATATGATACTAGTTAAATTATTTTGGAAGTTGTGCTTCTGAGCTTAGCGGCTAGATTTGCGTTGCATTACCATCGGGCTGGGCGATATGACCAAAAATGTATGTCACAGTATTTTTTTTTTATGCATAATCAGGTGTTCACAGCTTTTTCTACTGGTTGAGAGATGAATTACTGCAGTAGATTGACTTAGAATGGTTTATTTTACTGTCATGGTGAGTGAATATTGTAGAATAATTCCACACTAGTAGTAATACATGTTTGCAACAGCAGCCCAATGGCTCTTTGCCGTGCTAGCTTAGCTTCAGCATTAGTTTGATTTCTTGCTTTAAATGCTGCGTACTTAGTGGTGTGGTGGTTTCTTATGGTGAATAAGGTAGCGTTTTGTTTGTAGTTTCACCAGAACTTATTTCCGCATTATAGGAATTACAAACTGTGATCCTTTGCTCTCTTTTTTTGTGTATTACTGCCGACACGCTAAGCTAACCATGCCTCTGTGTCCGTGAGTTGTTCTCCTATAGCAGAGGCATGAGCACGCAGGCACGTGCTCACATGCAGCTTCAGAGCTTTCAACTGTGTCTTTCTGTTCCATTTACACGTATGATTTACACGACAACTAACACCAGAGCGCTACTGTTTACCTTCCTATTTAGAAGTGCAACGTTGAAAAGGGAGCAGCGTAGCCTTCCAAAAGTTGTGTAATCGAATACACCGGTACGACACCATATTAAAAATTCATGTCATAACAAAAATATATACTGGTATTCGGTATGAACCGGTGTACCGCCCAGCCCTACATTACCAACACCACTGGACTGGCGTAGGACATTGGACAACCTATATGTATATAAGATAACACATTGATGCAAAAAATGTACGTCGACTAAGTGGACGCGTTGTCTTTGCGCTTTTGTAAAGTTTTACTGGGAAACAAACATGTAGAGATGATCTTTGGTGCTGAGCCCTAATCCAAACATGAATACTGGTGTGGTAAAATCAATTATGAAGACAGTAACAGCTCCTATATTTTCATGGTGACTGTGTGTGTCTGTGAGTTTGCTGTATTTTAATGAGTTATTCTGATGGTAAGAAAACACAACTAAACCGTCTGTCAGTCAGCCGTGCACAACAATATGTCAATGTTGCTCTTTCACCGTTTTCTTTCATTTTCCTGCTCCGCTCAGGTCTGGTTTCCCTCATCACGGGACGAATAAAGTCTTAACTTTTGTTTTCTTGATCGAATCTCTCCTTCTCCGCTCTCATCAGGTGTTGTAGGGCAGGAGGGGATTCCTGGGTGGAGTCCGGCAGTGAGAACGCTCCGTAACATCACCAACAACTCGGACATGCAGCCAACTGGCCGGCCCACCAACGTGACACACGTGAGTTTCACTGTCGTAGATCAAGCTGTAGATTTCTAACGTCATGCCAGTTTTAATGCCAAGAATAGATTAACCATAAATATTAAGAGAATTATACAAAGGAAGGCAATGTTAAAAAGATCTTTAGCTGCATTTCATTCATCAGCTCTAAATGAGACCAGGGAGCACCAGATTGGTTCACTTGAAGCTCTGTAAACAAGGAGTGTCAAAGTCATTGTACTTTAGGGGCCACATTATACACAGTTTCATCAACCAGTGTAATCCTAACTGGAAACAATTTGAATATTCTGAGTTTAAAGGCCTAGTCTGTCGTAATAGGAGTTAATGTCCCTGTAAAGCAGAAACAAATTTGTGTTATGAGTTTGTCACACCACAGAAACATGTGTCATTGACCACTGAGCCAAATTTGAAAGATGGAAAAAAAAATAGTATAGAAAATTAGGTCTCAAAATCATGGAAAAACAAACACTTCTTTCATGGAAAATGTGGCACCAGCGGATGCGTTTTATTCCCCTGAGTTCAAATATGGGGTTTGTTTTTGGCTAGCGGGCGAATTGCTCCCGCTGTAGGCCGCGGAACTTTGGTGTGCTTCAGCAGAAGGGGCGCGTTTATGCTAATGAGGGCTCCTTCCGTAACGCAGTCCTGATTTCTGACTCGCCCATTAAATCCTGAACACAGAACTTTGAAACACAGTTTGTGAAGCTTAGCTTTAAGGGAAGACTGATACAATATAATGTTTCACCAAAATATTGTTAATGATGTTTGTGCAAATTAACTTTAAAAATGGATACAGAAAATAGTCATTTCAGGGTTAGTAATATCAACTTCTCAGTAAACATTAAAACATATCAGTGATCCTTAACAAGCAGAATGAACTTGTTATATGAAAACTGGAAAATTTCACTGCATATAAAAATAAACATTTCAGTCAGTGCATTACCCTGGCATCGATCGTCTCGTCCACAACAACACGCAACTTTTCCCACGGATCTTCTGTAGCTCTGATGAGATGTTAACACACTCTGAGCAGGTGAAGATGCTCAGAGTGCTGCTGCCATTTGATTCTGTCCATTTGATTCTGTCCATTTGATTCTGTCCATTTGATTTCGTTAACGTGGATTTTATTGGGCCCTATACTTCACTTGTGTAATAAGTAAAAAAATAAAGAAATAAAATATTGATATTTGGCGCCAGTGAATCAATAACGTACCGCTAGAGGAAACCTTGCGATATATATCGCCGTATCGATATTTTGGCACACCCTTAGTTCACTCAAACTTTTCTTCTCCTCCACAGATAATCCAGAATTTCACAGGGAATCAGGCAAAGCCGTTGGATCAGCACACCAATCAGAGCCACGCTCAACCCGTCAACAGCACCAATGCTCTTCTCTTCAACCAGACCAAGCTAGTGGGGCCACCGCTCAGTGTGCAGCAGCAACAAATGCTGCAGCAGCAGCAGCAGCACCAAGCGCACCGGCTTCCTCAACAGCAGCACCAACAGTTACAGCAGCAACAACATCCGATCATGCACCTTCAACCACAGCATCAAATGATGCAGTTGCAAACTCAACAGCAACATCAACCACAGCAGGTCGCACATCAACAAGCGTTTCCTCAGATGTCACAACAACAGCAACAACAACAACAGCAACAACAACAACAGCAACAACAACAGCAACAACAACAACAACAACAACAGCAGCAGCAGTTTGTGCACCAGCAGCAGATGTTTCCTCAGCAGCAGCAGCAGCACGGTTTCCCCCAGCAGCAGCTGCGGCCGCAGCAGCAACCTTTACGACCAGGCCTGCAGCAGCTTCAGCAGCAGCAGGTGCTGCAGCAGCAGCTCCAACAGTTTCAGCAGCAGCGCATGCAGATGTTACAGCAGCAGCAGCAGCAGCAGCAACAGCAACAGCAGCAGCAGAACCAGCAGCAGCTCAATCAGCAGCAGTTGCACCAACAGCACTTACAGCAGCAGCACTTCCTGCAGCAGCAGCACATGCAACAGATGCAGAAGCAGCATCTGCACAATCAGCAGCAGGCCGTGCAGAATCAAACGCAGCAGCCACCACCAATGACCACGCTGCAGCCGCAGGTGCAACAGGTTTCCCAGCTGTTTGGACACGAGCCAGGACAAGAGCGTGAGTATCAGACTTACAGGTCAACATTTGAAAACAGTCATAATCACCATTCTGCTATGTGCACACCAGGGTTTGTTGGCATTTACATTTTGTTTTCAATTATCCATATTCCAATTACAATTAAAATTACAAATATTATTTTAATTCTGGAAGTCAATTACAATTACGCTCTCAATTCCTAAAGTTCAAATTCAATTAATCATAATTTCTGACCCTGAATAAAACCTCTTATGACAATGGGTCAGTTTTGACCCATGTTTTAAATCTTATATTATCTATCATCTCATTGTTTTTCATCTCTTAGTTACCTTGTTAGGCTTCCTAATCAATGAAAACATTATATATTCATATTTTTGGTGCAGGTGTCTGAGCCTTTTTCTGTCAGTAAATTGTAAAATGATCCTTGAGAGAACTGACAGGTAGGGGAAAACATATTTTAATAATTGTTAACTACGCATGTGTAAGCCATAAATCTTTAACGTGGTTCCACAAGTTTGTGTTTAATGAAATTGGCATGAAAATTCTATAAAAACTGTCAATTACAATTACAAAGTCAATTATCTGAACTCAATTACGATTACAACAGCGACAGATTCTTTCAATTACAATTATAATTTCATCATCTGTATAATTATCAATTACATGATTACAATTATAATTGACCCCAACCCTGATGCACGCCAGTGTTTGGAATAACGGCATTTAAAATAACGGCGTTAGGTAACAGCATTTTTTTTCAGTAACTGGTTAATCTAACTAATTACTTTTTACTCCGTTACAACGCCGTTAAAATTACTGAACGTTAAATGCGGTGCGTTACAGTCATTGATTGAACAAACTTAACCGAGAGCATCCCTGGCTTCATATCATTTAGGAGGTGGGTTAGAAACAAGGTGAGCGATTATGATTGGCTAAGGCGGCGTCATGTTTCACGTGCCATCACACGCACCACACACACAATCACAACAGATTTGATGAAGCAGCAGAGATGGTTGGCCTTTTTAAGGTGACGATACAAACACTACTTTAAATTAATTGTGGTCAAAGGCAAGAACGTACATGTGAAGTGTTCATTATATCCCGTAGTGAAGACTTTGTCGACATCTGTTGTAAGCAACTCAAATTTAATGAAGCACCTCACGACGACACGCATCTAAAAAAAACTGAATTCTTTGACATATATCAACTTTTTTTTAACAGTAACACAAATAGTTACTTTCCGTGGTAATGAGTTACTTTTATTATAGAGTAAATCAGTTACTAACTCAGTTACTTTTTGGAACAAGTAGTGAGTAACTATAACTAATTACTAAAGTAACGTTCCCAACACTGGTGTACGCTATCTCAAAATATTACACTTTACTTTTATATTTTGTCATTTCACTCTGACAGGAACAGATCTATCCTTTGTACATCTATACCATGCAAGGAGACAGATGTCGACATACAATACACAGATTATTGATTCTGTGATTAGATAATCCCATTTATTCCAGCCTACCTCTTTTTGATCATTTTAAAGCAGCAATGATTTGGAAGCTGTGAATAGTTCATGTTGTTTCTAAGGAGTCCCATGTTTGAAAAGTATACATAAGTATCAACCATACTAGTTTATTATGATAGTTTATGAGACCGTTGAGTTGTTGCATCACTATTCTCAGCCCTTGTTGTTTAGTTCAGAGCCTAACTGGCTCTCCTTACATCCTCTCAGTACCACAGGATGGCTTCCTGCTGGGCTGTGTGTTTGCTGTGGCTGATTATCCAGAGCAGATGGCGGACAAACAACTCCTGGCCACGTGGAAGAGGGTAAGACTTCTTCTGTGGTTTAAAGACAAACTTTGCCTTTAAAACAGCATCAACAAATAATTAAAGACGCTCAATAACTGTCCTCCCTGCAGGTCATCCAGGCTTGTGGAGGTACAGTGGACTCTACACTGAGTAACCGCTGCACACACCTGCTGTGTGAGAGCCAAGTCAGCAACATGTATGTGCAGGTAAGGCAGCTACAGCCCGTGAGCACCTTTATCTTCCTTTGGTTAACTCATTCACTGCCAGCCATTTTCAGAGCAGCCAACCCCGTACAGCCAGGCCTTTTTAGATGATTTTCACTATGACAATCCTGGCTCCTCCTACCCTATAAACACACAGACTGAAGCACTGAGACGGACTCACAACCACAATAGCCGCTTAAATAGCCATGTGTTTTACTGTAATGTGCAGTTTTTTGGCTGAAAAAAATAATAGTGTGTGGATTGCAAAAAGAAAATTTCTTTGGTGATCACTGATCTCCGTCACAAGAGCAAGGCATGAAGTCAGCGTCTATAGACACGCCTACTCATGAATATGCATGAAGGCCTCAAAACAGCCCGTTTTTAGAAGTGCTCAGAAAGTGACTTTTCAGAGGCTAAAACTCTTAAAAAAAACAGGTGAGTTTGGGAAAATAAACCTCAAATATTATGTTGTTGGGGTTCTTTGAACAAATGGAGATGGGTGAAAAATTGCATAATACTGCATAATACTGGAATCCTTCTGAGTGTCTTTATTCATTTCAACTAGTGGATGTTGATCAACAGTTAAAATTGTTGCCTTTTAAAACGTAACACCAAACATCAATGCATCGCCCTGATTGGCTCAGTCTTCTGATTGGTATTTTTCTAAGACAATGGCAAACCTTGAAAGAAAAAAATGCTGGAGTTTGTTAATCCATTAATAACGTACATTGATAAATACATTTATTAATGTACTGTACAACCAGTGAATTTATTGGCTTTTAAAGTTAGAAATTTCAGACACAATGAGAGCAAAGTTCTCAAACTGAAACTCTTCCTTTGAAATATTGTTATTCAGTATTAATTGTTATAAATATTTGTTTAAACAAATAAAGCATTTATAAAAATTTTACTTTCTTACAAAATGATGTAATTAATTATTGTAATGAAGTCAAAGAGGAAGTATAAATGAAAAGCGTGACATAAATGTTAATTTATTCAGATTTTATTTACTTTTAATAACCTCATGAATTAAAAATAAATAAATTATTATAAATACTGTAAAATAATTCTTGACTATGTTCTGCTTAATATGGAAAATAAATATTTTCACTTACTGCTTAACTGTGTTGAAAAAATGTACAAGCAGTTTTGCACAAATGTTTAGAAAGTAGTTTCTATTTCTAAGGTTATTTATTAAATCAAAGGAGGAGAAAAAGCGAAGAACTAAAACAGTCCAGTAGCACAACGCTTGCATATTTTTAGTGTTTTGTCTCTTCAGTTAGTAAGTAATGCAGCACAGTAGAGTTAAAGGTGGATGGATATAAACTGTATAGAAGTATGAGGAATGGGGCTGATTTGATCGTGCATATGTGTTGACTCTGACCAATGGGATGTGTTCTCAAGGCCCTGAGGGAGGGGAAACGCTGTGTCACTGCTCACTGGCTCAACACGGTGCTGAAGAAGAAGAGGATGGTCCCGCCTCATCGAACTCTGCATCTGCCGTTCGCCTTCCCTCCGGGAGCCAAACCCTGCTCCCAGCACGTACGTGACGTGTACAACACACACTGCTGACTCTCCTGTATGTGACCTTCTACTGTTTGTTTCCCATCAGATCATTTCTCTCACTGGTTTTGTGGACGCTGACAGGGACGACCTCAAACTGATGATTTATCTGGCTGGAGCTCGATACACCGGATACCTGTGTCGTAGTAACACCGTGCTCATCTGCAAAGAGTAAGATTATAATGGCTTTTTAGCGGTGGGTGAGGGAACAGCTCCTCTGGGCCTCTGATTTTTGGTGATTAAGGAAAGCTGATGGAAATCATTAAATTAACTTCCTGAAAAAGGAAATAGTGACATCAAAGGAAATATACCCTCACCAACATGTGTTAGGGGAAAATCACACATTTTCTCCATTAAACGGATAGGTCGATGTGTTTAGAAGACATAAACACATGGACGCAAAATGTTGCACCATGAATGAAATAATAAATGCATATATATATATATATATATATATATTTTTTTTTTTTTTTTTTTTTTTCAACATTAACATTAATTTATGCAATTGTAATGACCATAAATGCAACGGTACAGATACATTTCATAATCATTTCCTTTGGTGTTTTGGTTTTCAGCCTTGGTTTACTCATTTTCGGTTTCAGCCAAGAATCTCATTTCAGTGTATCCCTAGCCATCATAAATGTACATCTTGGTACAAATATGTGAGCAAGCAAGTCCAGAAGTCTGAACAGCTCAAACCTATGTTATGTTATATTAACCTGTGTCTATATAAATGTAGCTGGAAACTCTACATGTGCATAAACATTAACTCATGCTGTTTGTAGTGTGTAGTGTACTAAATTTAAGTCCTATGGCATATTGGACTTTTTTCTTGGCAGTCTAAATTTCTGTTGTTGTCGTGTGTATTTTAATGTTTCGTCATGTTGTGTATCTTTCCAAGTGAGGGATAAGGAAGCTTGAAGATGAATCTTTGTGTTCCACGTATTGCAGACAGTAAATGTGCTGTCTTCCTCTGAGACTGTGAAGGAGCTCTGTACCAGTAACCAACCAGTCCCACATGTTTGGGTTAGCTTAGCACGTAGAGGCACTGGCTGAGCAGGGTCAAAGGGTAATGGGGCAGGACTTAACCGTGTGTTTATATCACAGAATCTTTATTGTGCCTGATGTAGTTTCTCCTCCTCCAGAGCCAGCGGTATGAAATATGAGAAGGCCAAAGAGTGGAAGATTTCCTGTGTGAACGCTCAGTGGCTCTGTGATGTACTGCTTGGAAACTTTGAGGCCTTGAGGCAGATCCAACACAGCCGATACTCCATTTACACACACCCTGAGCCTCTGGTGCCAAACCCACAGCTGGTCCACAACCTGCTGGGTACGTACGCCTCACGCTCTCCATACGCAGCGTGTCGGTCCAACACAAACGATCCACGGCATGAGCGTTTTTTGTTCAAGGTCGAGATGACTTTCTCTGCAGCCTCTCACAGTCTTCCTGTGGCTGGTTTTTATTGTTATGTGGCTTTTTGCTGAGGGTGGGGTTAAGACTAACATGTTGACATTTTCTGTGCAGCTGCCTGGAGGACTCCGATCAAAGTGTCTCCTGAAGCGCTGGCGGTAAGTGTTTCCAGCGATCCTTTACCTTCCCAGGTAGAACAGGTAGAGTCAGATGTTGTCTGCCAATGAAGAAAAGCTGGTAAATGCTGAAACTTTCTCACCTTTTTAATTTTAAAGTTTGGTAAATAATGTTTTCTACATCAGTTCAAAAAAAAAAATACAGCTCAATGACTAATTACTGACTCATGTCATGTGATCAGTTTATAAAAACACTGAACAAAGCAGCCCTACTACAACTATTAAAGCAGTTTTTAAAAGGGTTACTAAGTACTTTAAAGCAGAACTAAGTAACTTTTTCACCTTAATAAATCCAATCATGGGGTGATTGGGGGGCCAGAAAACAGCACTTGCAACTTTCCTGCCTCCTACTCTGTGTCAAGACGTACTGCTTTACGACAGCCCAATACAAACTAATGCTAGATTATGGCGAGCCCCGTGGCTGCACACGGTTGTCTACAAATTCACTTTTCTCAAACTTATATCATGGTGGAGCCAGTAAAAAAAGGCAGAGAAGACCTTTGTCTGAGGAACGGAGCAACTCCATGCAGGGACAGCTCAGCAGCAACACACAGCAATCACACTCACTGTCGTTACTGCAACAGGCACACACTTGCAACCCAGAACTCCATCAGGCAGCACACACACAAATATCCATCCATCTATCTATCTATTCATTCATTTTCAGAGCCACTTTGTCAGCACACAAACAAACACATCACACACATTTCCACACTCCCTTCCGAATTACTTCCACATCATTTATTTTACTTGTCTCTCTTCCTCATACTGTTCACATGGTCACATGGGACTACGTATATGTGTGAAAGCACTATTGGTGTCGCTGTTGTATTAGGATTTTTCAGTGATCGGTTGCTGCTGTCTTGGGAGAGCAAAGGTGCACATGTAGCTGTGGGGTGGGGCAGGCGGTGGGTGTGGAGTTTTTACGACAGTGACATAACCAAAGGGACCTTTAAGGGGAGAACTAAGAGCAAGTTATTTAGTTCTGCTTTAACATTTGTGAAAGTCCAACAGCAAAGAACTAATGAGGATAATAACCACAGCAGAAATCAACAAACCGTAATCAACATAAAAAAGATCAATAGAAGGTTATCAGAATAAGGTTTTGTTTTTGTGTGTTTTGTAGAACCTCCAACTTCTCCATAAACAGAAAATCACAGACTCCAGCAATCCTCCAAACAAGAAGGCCAGGTGAGTAGAGAAGTGTGGATGGAAGCAGAGAACACATTTTGTGTATGCACATGTACATATGTGAAGTATATGTGTTTTTCAGCTGATGGAGGAAAATGTCACAGTGAAATCTCTGAGAAGGAAAAAATACAATTTACCTGTAGGTGTCTCAGTTCAACTGGTGATCTGTATAACTGGTGACACGTTAAAGAAGAAGTGAGGCTTTAATTCTGTCATTCAGTGTTTACAATAATCTGAACTATTGTTTATTTCAATACATAAAAATATATCAGATGACAGCTGTGCATTCATTTACAGTTTTTACAACATATGTCCTTATAATTAGTCACAAGATAACATGATCACTAGTTGAACCACCACACCAACTTATTACAAGCCCTCAATATGTTGAAAGTGTAACATCTTCCTCCTAAAGACACAAGATGGGGACACATTTGAACCGTTTGAGTGGTTTTGGTGACCGTGGTGTGTCAGTTCACACCATTTATTCAGCACACACACATGTGGCAGTAAATTAACACACACCACGCCAACAAAATATTTCTGCTTGGTGTGTTGAGAACAAGAAAAGAGACTTATGAAAAGGAGAGAACAATTTGACATAGCTTTGTTTCTCACTGACGTAGTTCTCTGTTGTCCTGAAGTGTGTGGAAGCCTCATCTGTGTGTGTGCGTGTGTCTGACAGGCTGGACGAGGTTCCGTCTCCCAGTAAGAAGCTTCCTCCTGAGAGCACTCCTCGAGTCTTGTTCACAGGCTTTGAGCCAGTCCAGGCCCAGCTGTACATTAAGGTACACCAAGCGCCCATTAGGCGACCTCTGTGCCAAGCGTGTGTGACCTTGTGTGTGTGTGTGTGTGTGTGTGTGTCTCTCTGCAGAGGTTGCACGCATTAGGCGGTGAAGTCCCTGACAGCAACCAGACAATTACTCACCTGGTTGCCAACAAGGTGACGCGCACCGTCAAGTTTCTCACTGCCATGTCTGTGGTGAAACACATTGTGAGCCCCGAGTGGCTGGAGGAGAGCTGGAGGAGCCAGAAGTTTGTGGGTAGGTGTTACTAACAGAGGTCAGAGGTCAACTCGTTCTGTTCAACAGCTTAGTGCACGTTTATTCACAGTTGCCATTAGGCTTTACACGATCAGGATTTTTGGGCCGATCGTCGATCAGTGAGTTTAAAAAAACGATCACCAATCATATGAAGTCGGGTTGTTTTTTTAGGTAACGACCAAATTCCTTTGGTACTACCTGATACAGATTCACAGAAAATCAAAAGTTAACATGTTTCAGGACCTAAATGCATCCTTGTGACTGTGAGGGAGTGGAAGAGTTAGCTTTCCATGCAGGACCTGAAAATAACATTGCACGCACAAGAGCGTCATGGCTCCACTTTAAAAAATGCGATTGCAGATGTAAATGTGAGCTAAACCATTAAATTTAGTCCCTGAACAGCAGCTGTGTCGACTACAAGAGATGAAGCTGTGGAGGCAGACCACCCTGGGACTACTGTACGTGAAGCCTCCACTAGCATTAGCATTAGGAGCAAATACATATCTACTGACTGTGGCATCGCAAAACCTGCTGTTGCTTATAGTCTGTATTCACAGGTGCACTGCGGGGGTGGGGCACTCACACACACGCGTCTGTGTCCACCATCACCCTGAAATGGACAGAAGTCTCTAGTATGAAAGCAAAAGTAAATAGGAGCGCATCGCTCCACTCTAGGACTCTCCCTTTTACACACACACACACACACACACACACACACACACACACACACACACACACACACTCACTCTAACAGCAGGCGCTGTCCCCACATTCAGAGCCAGTAGACTGTAGACTGGGGAAGAAGTCCGGCGCTCAGCCGCTTCGCTCCAACTGAGTGACATTTTTGCCGTTTGCGCATAGGTTTTCACATTAGTGCACAAATGTGAGTGAAATACTTTAAAGTCGTGTCACATAAAGCAAACAACTTTCTAGTGTAAGTGAGATGGATAAAACAATGCAATGGGAGTATTTACAGAAAGTTTCATCACAACAATGACGTCATTGAACGGATCGGCGCATTGACATTACAGCTGATCACATTAATTGCATAAAATGCAAAATATCGGCCGATTTATAAAGCCGATCAGCTCTGTGTAAAGCCTAGTTGGCAGTCTAAATAGAACTACAGTGAACACTTGTTTATGTCTCCAGCAGAGGGCGCAATATTGGAACGGCTACAATATAGCACCCATTGTTATAAAATAAATGTTTATACGTTAAGCCTTCAAATAAAAAAATGGACTCACTTTATAAATCACACTGCTAAGGACAAAACAGGATGTAGGACATAAGAATAGACTTTATTACAATTGTGATATTGTCCTGGTGTCTTAGTTTATCTTTTAGCCTCGAGCTAAAGCTAACATCCTCAAATCAGTTTTTTCAGCTTTGAGTAGAAAATCCTGATGTTGTATGATTCATCCATCCCAGGTAAGTCATAATATTTACAAACACAGCAGCACTCGACTGACAACCTGGTGTTGAGACGAAAGTGGTGACCATGTTAACTGGTGGACAACCAGTTAGTTTTGCTAGTTGCTGCAGCAGATGATGTAAAAGTGGATCCAAGTGTTGGGCTGTTTAAATTTGATCACTAGTTGAAATGGTTGCCACTTAAATCATAACACCAAACATCCATGCACTGGCAGACTTAAAGCACCTCAACAGGCATGCTCTGATTGGCCCTTCTCTAAGCCAATAGGGAACCTCTTAAGAAAAAGCTCCAGAGTTCAGCTTCTAAAGTGAGTGATTAGCACAAACTGACATCAGCCAATAAAAAGCAGAGGGTGGGACATTCATCATCCTTTATTTTGGGTTTAATCGGTGAACAGAAGTCCTGGTCAAATTAAGGCATTTAATGGATACATTAATAAATGTGATCAATAAGATTTGTCTAAGGGTGCAGCTTGTATTCTTTTTTTGTTTGAATGACTTTCATGAAGTTTTAGGCCCTCAAACAGACATAGTTTGAGACCCTGTTGTGGAGAAGTGCTGACTTACATGTGTGTCTTTGTGTGTTACAGACGAGCTGAGCTACCCTTTAAGGGACACCGAGGCAGAGACACAGTTTAACTTCAGTTTGGACGAGTCGTTAAAGCGAGCTCACAGTGCGCCACTGTTCAAGGTCAGACACGCCCACACAGTAACGTACTGATGTTTCTAAAGGAGTCTATGACTCTTTGTTTCCATCTAGTTTTCATCTCCTCTGTGCTTGTATGAATGTCATTTAAAAGTCCTTGAGCAAATTGCATGCTGAACCTGCTAACATGAATGCTGGGTGTCTGTAATTTGACACCAGCCTCTTTGCATTGGTTTTATTGAAGTCTAGATTTAGTCAAAGTGAAATGACTAAATGTACAAACTCTTAAATGTCTCTCTTCTGGAAATCTTTGTTTACATTAAAGTGGATGACTGTTTATAAAGTCATTTTTTCCCATTATTCATGGATGAATTTGTCGTTCTGTTTTGTGTTCATTTACTGGATGTGCCATAGATCTTTAGTTTCCCCAACTTTATTGAAGTTAAAATGCATGTTGGTGAAAGCCTGTGTTTGTAGTGTCAGCTGCTCTTCACTGACTGTGTGTGCGTGCGTGCGTGCGTGTTTAGGGGAAGTACTTCTACCTCACCCCTGGCGTCTGCCCAAGCCTCAGCACCATGAAGGCCATCCTGGAGAGTGCAGGAGGGAAGCTGCTAGCCAAACAGCCGTCCTACAGAAAGATCATGGAGCACAAACAGAACAAGGTCTGCTAACACTCTACCATTACATGCACTGAGTGAAACAAACCAAAGATTATTGATGATTATTAGTAACTATCTGTTGGGAGGTAGACTTCACCCAATCTTTTCACTTTGCAACCATTTTATTTTCACTGCTACACTTCTATTTTGAACATACTTTTACATACCGGGTATGTATGTACATAAACAAAAATACATAAAATATATTTTAGCCATTTTTATTGGTTTATTTATTTGTTTTTAATCATTTTAGTTGTAGGCTTCGATATTTAATTGTATTGAAGCGATATTTACTTAATAAACCCAAATACAAGTAAATATTTTGACACTCTATGCGTCCTCGTGTGTTTTTTAGGGGTGTCCCAATCCGATATCGATCCGATATCAGCCTGAAAACGGGATATCGGATTCAAATTTACAATTTTTAAAAATGTATTTATTTCATTTTATTCAGTTGTAGAATACTGTAGATATTATGTTGAAAGTTAAAATGTATATAACCAAATGGTTAATAATAAATGGGTCAGTTTCTCATACCTACTGTTGCTGACGATTGTTCTCTGTTTGAGTAACATCACTTGATCAAGTCTTTAACATTCCACACTACAAAATAAGTCATTATTAATTTTTTATTAAAGAAAAAAATGTAATAAAAGTATGTATGATTCATGCTGATATTGGATCAAAGTCGGTATCGTCCGATACGCAAGGCTGCAATATTGATATCATATCGGAAATGAAAAAGTTGTATCGGGACATCCCTAGTGTTTAAACCTCCTGTTCATTGTCTGTTTGCAGAACCTTCCAGAGATTATATTGATTTCCTGTGATAACGACCTCCACTTGTGTCGGGAGTACTTCATGAAAAATCTCGGTGAGACACACACACACACACACACACTCTCTCTCGCACTAGTTTAACAGACAAATGTGTTTTCTCTGACACGCACACACTTGCTCTCTGTTTTTCAGACGTTCACAACGCAGAGTTTGTCCTGACTGGAGTTCTAACGCAGAAGCTGGACTACGACTCATATCCTTTAATGCAGATCAGCCACAAACTAATGAAGCCATTTATTTTTTGAGTAACAAGAGGTTTTAATATCACTGTTTGTAGCTGAATGTTTCACATGAAGTTTAAACTCATGTCACGTCCCTGTTCCAAGAAGCTGGATTTTTAAATCCTCACTATGTTCAGGCTAAAATAGGGGAAATACTAGGTGAGTATAATTCAGACGTAGTTGCTATGGTAACTTCAAAAGTCATTGCGGCATCTTGAGGAGTTGTTGCTATGACAACTTAAGATGCTACTGTAAATTGAGTAGATGTTAAGGTAAAATTAATGAAGTTGTGTCTATAGTAACTTTAAATATGGTTGCTATGGTAATTAGTAAAAGTCTCTATGGTAACATAATATTGTTACAAATACATATGTACATAAATGTCTAAATACATCATAGAATGTTGTCATTTGATTATAAATGTAATATAAAACAATCCCATCCTGTGTCTTCTCTGATTGCTAATAAATCCAACCTAAGCTAATAAAATAAGGGACATGTGACTCTTTCAGCAGCTGCAGTAACGGTGATCTTTGTGTTTCCTTAACGTTGACACGTATAAATTCACCTGACGCCGAGTGTCCAGGACACGCTCAGCCCTGACACTGACTTCCTGTTTGTATCCTGTGCAGAAATGGAATCATTTTTTAGCTTTTGTTACCTGTTTAATAAATGAATTGATGTTATTTTTGTGGATGATTGTTTAAATTATGAGATCTGACGTAGAATGTGTGAAGCTTCAGCTGCTGTTTGCCGCGTTTTACAATAAAAACCTCCTTCAGTGTGAAACGCCTCCTTTTGTGTCTCCAGATTTACTTCATCCACACAATAAATACTGGATCAATTATTTCAGCTTACAGGATCATTCTGTAATCAACATGAACGGAAAAACGTCGCTAGAGAACACGTAACGTGCCCTGATCTCACAGCACTCGTCAGCCCTCTCATTTACAGCTAATGGGTTAAAGAATGATTTAAATAAAGAGTTGAGTCTTTGTAATGAATCAGGACTCATGATTATATTGGTATCATATCGGAAGTGAAGAAGTTGTATTGGGATATCCCTACTTATACATGAGCAAAATCTTGATATTTCTGCCTTTGGATCAACCTAATTGGTGAAATGAAGTGTTAATCAAGAGAGAAATAAAGAATATAAAATAAACAAAGAGCAGTTTATCTGTTGGTGTATCAGCTCAACTGGTCACTCTGATAATTGATGACAAGCCACACTCAGTGTTTACACTAATAGCATCACAACACAATAAAGACACTTCAGATGACAGCTGTTCATTAGTTTGTCTTTTCGAACAGCTGTCGCAATCAGTCACAAGATAACACGACCACCAGTCAAACTGTAACACTAACAAGCACGTGCCATCAATGAGATCATAGGGTCTTTGGCAGCCCCGCCCCCTCAGTGACACAGCCAGACATGCGCCGTTGAGTAGTGACTAGTTTGCTGTATCTGACAGAGCAATGCTGGACTAATTTAGCAAACATTGTGAGATGTTTTTCAACCACTGGTGATTGTGTTATTATGAGCAACCTTGAAGAAGAAAATGAAGTTTGGATTATTTATTATTCATTTTATTTACAAGTTAAAAAATGTAGCTATATTCTGAAAATGAAAAAACATTTCTGTTTTTAAATTTAATTATGTTACAGAAATGAAATGCTTTCATTTCATCACCATCTATTGTTTATTTTTTATTTTTATGACTCCAGGTTACAGTGTGCTTTTAAATAAAATGTGTTCATTATTATTATTATAGTAGTCCAACTCCTCGGATGTCATTATTTAACACGGACACCAGTTTAAACAGAACAGCAGTGAAGCTGGGACTCTTTTTTTAATGAATCCTACCAGTTTACACTGGTTTATACTTTTTTGTACTGGTCAGTCAAAGAAAAAGAAAAAAAAATCACACAAGGAACAGATAATGTTTAATCTTTGGTAATCACATTTTATACACTATTTTTACTGGGCACATCTTTCACACACATCATTAAATCCCTCTTTACAAAATAAAAACTGGATGTTGAAGAAACGCCTGCACTGCATCTGAGACTCATTCTTCTTCTATCCTAATAATTAATGTATTACACAACAAACGTCCTGCTGCTCAGCCACATTATGACCTCTGTATGATTTTATATGTACTTTTATTTTGAAAAACAACTAGATCCCAACATCAGCACAGGAAAACTAAATGATTAATTTCATCCAATCACCAAGTCGTTTTTGGTTAGGGGCGGGGCCTCGTCTTCTTCCTAAGAGCCTGGGGGGAAATATTTTTCATTTGAACTTTCAAAACATTTCTTAGCCACATTAAAACTAACAACTTGTCGTTTATCGTTATATAAAAAATAGTCATATTTTTATTTTAATGACATGTTCACCGTAGTGGACAACAGAAAGGTTTAACTGACAAATAATCGTGACACTTTAACGCAGTACAAGTGTTCATTGAATCACGGTTAAAAACAAGTGATTATTTGTTACATTAATTACTTTTTGAATATAAAATACAGTTTTGAATGTAAACAAATAGATAGCGCTAATATAGGTTAATTAACCCTTTTAAATTTTTTGAATTTTTGACATTTATCGTTTTTTGACAGTTTAACTTCACTTTATCATAGCTTTAATAAGAGTTCCCATGAATAATAATAATAATAAAAAAGGCAGAATGAAGCTTAAACTAAAATGCCTTACTTTTTAAATTTCAATAAAAAAATAAATATTGTCCAAACAGTGGCGAAATTAGACATAAGAAGTGGGACATGATGGTAATCAATAATCAGAACAAATGTGTGTGTGAGGCGTTATAAAATGTATCAATACCTGTTCAATGACATAAGTAGCAGTCTTTTTAATCGACTAAGATTGAAATAAGACTAAAAGAATTCTGTTTTTAATGTGATGTATTTTATTGGAACATACTTCTTTCTGAGGAGGTTTAGCTTCATTGTTAGAAATTTATTATGTAAAATAATATTTATTGAACTAATTTCCGTGTTTTTTTTTTTAATTTAGTTTACTTTTGCTTTCTAAATGCTTTTTCTCTCTGTATAATACACATTTTCTTTCTCTTATAATGAAGTGTTTTTCTGTACATATATGTACATTTTTATTTAATTTTACCTCATAGTTACATTTGAAGACAAATATGACCTGAGTTACTTCAAGAATAAAAATGAACTCTTAAATGTATGACTAATATATATATATATATATATATATATATATATATATATATATATATATATATATATATATATATATATATATAATGAGTGGAGCCGTAGTTAGTTTGGTTCATTTCCTGCGGAGGCTTGGAGAGTTTTGCATAAACACTGACGAAGAGGAGCTCGGAGTAGAGCAGGACGAGGTGGTGGGCTGCACCTTCCCACTGTGGTGGGCGGAGCCATCATTGACGGAGGGCGAGGTCAGGCGGTACGATGAGGGAAGGAGGCGACGGAGGCTCAGAGATGGGATGAAGGACATGTGTGATGGAGGGATGGGATGAGTGAGGTCATCAATGTGAGGAGGAGAGGAGACCGACTTCCTGGAGGAAGACGCTGAGGACCTGAGAGGTTTGTGGGCTGCTGTGGGACACAGAGCAGGAATCTTTGAGGAGCGCTGAGCACTGGGATGGACGGTCGCATCCGCCCTGGAGGTTTTAGTGCTCTGAAAACAGAAGAAGAAGAAGAAGAGTTGGTGGAAAAAAACTGAAAGCTATCGCACGCGCACGTACGTGCACACAATACATATGAATATATGAGTAATTCTATTGTATGATTATACACAGTGTTGTGGGTTGTGCGATGCTAATTCTGTTAGCCTATGAATGTGATTTCCCACTATAGGTTAGCATTAAGCTAACAGATTTTTTTTTTTTTTTAAACAAACTTTGTGCTCTCATAAACATTGGTCATGTGACTGATAGTTAGCAGTGTGTCTCACCTGTTTACAGCTGATGTTTGTTGGTCACAGTGATTATTAATGGATATTATGCAGAGCTGAACGATTTTGGAAAATAATCTAATTGCGATATTTTTTCCGTCAATATTGCGATTTAATATGCAATAATTTTTTCAAGGGCCTCTGTATTTTTGTATTTTTAAATAAATCTGTTTCATCATAATAAACAATTTCAGATTCATTTAAACTTTAAATAAATATAAAATGTAAATTTCAAAGCACAGATTACAACAATAAAAACAAATCTGTAGTTTTACGTCGTCAACATATCTAACTAACTTCACGTTTCATGTGGACTGCACTTCTGAAACTCTCTCTGAACTTAACAGGACAGTACAAGACAGGACAAGAAAAAAAAAATTAAAAAAAGCAGCCTTTGCGATTAGAAAATTGCGTTTTATGATATCGCGATAATATTGCAAATACAATTAATCGTTCAGCGCTAATATTATGTAAACGTGTCTTTTATGGTTTTACACTGACTTTGGGAACGGTTTGCGGTCTATGGATTGAGATATACACACATACATGTACACAAATCCTGGATCTCTCTATCTATCTATCTATCTATCTATCTATCTATATATATATATATATATATATATATATATAGATAGATATGGGCCTGGTTAGTAGTTGGATGGGAGACCACTGAGGTGCCACAGTGGGAGACAGTCACCACAGTGGTATCTGTCATTGTGTCCTTGGGCAAGGCACTTCACCCACATTGCCTAGTATGAATGTAGTTTGTGAGGGAGTGTTGGTAGTGGTCGCACTATGGCAGCCTCCCCTCCATCAGTCTGCCCCAGAGCAGCTGTGGCTACAATAGTAGCTTACCACCACTAAGTGTGGAGTGAAGGAATAATCCTTTAATTCTGTAAAACGACTTTGAGTGTCTATGAAAAAGCACTATATAAAATTGATGCATCATTATTATAGTATGCAGTTTTTGTTACGCATGCCTGAGTTGTTGAGCAAACTTAAGGTTGAAGTACAGTGATCACAAGCCTTTGATGTCTGATATCAATTTCAGTTCTTTTATTTCTAATGTATTTTTATTTATTAGTCACATTAATCAAAATGCTACTTTATCTACTCTATCTAATCTTCCTTTTATTTCAAAGATTCTTGAGAAAGTTGTGGCAGCTCAGCTCTGTGACTTCCTTCAAAACAACAGCCTGTTCGAGGACTTCCAGTCAGGCTTTAGAGCTCAACACAGCACAGAGACTGCTTTAGTTAAAGTAACTAATGATCTACTCTGGGCTTCAGATGAAGGACGACTCTCAGTGCTGGTTTTATTAGATCTTAGTGCAGCTTTTGACACTATAGATCACTATATTCTACTAGAGAGATTAGAGAAATTACTTGGAATCACAGGGACTGCCCTAAACTGGTTTAAGTCCTACCTATCTGATAGGTACCAGTTTGTACACATGAATAATAAGTCTTCTGTGTACACTAAAGTAAGCTACGGGGTTCCTCAGGGCTCTGTGCTAGGTCCAATCATCTTCTGTATCTATATGATCCCCCTTGGTAATGTTATGAGAAAATACTTTAACTTCCACTGCTATGCTGATGATACCCAACTGTATGTATCAATGAAGCCAGGTGAGACAAATCAGCTATCTAAACTTGAGGCCTGTCTAAAGGACATTAGGGCCTGGATGGACCAAAATTTTCTTCTTCTTAACTCAGACAAGACTGAGGTCATTGTACTGGGCCCACGACACCTTAGAGAAACCTATGCTAGTCTAACTGCCCTAGATGGCATTACTCTGGCACGAAGCACAACTGTTAAAAACCTTGGGGTTCTATTTGATCAGGATTTATCCTTCAACTCTCACATAAAACAAACTTCAAGAACTGCCTTCTTTCATCTCCGTAACATTGCTAAAATCAGATCTATCCTGTCTCAGAGCGACGCCGAAAAGCTAGTCCATGCTTTTGTTACCTCTAGACTGGATTATTGTAATTCTCTTTTAGCAGGCTGCCCGAGCAAGTCGCTTAAGACACTTCAGCTGGTTCAAAATGCTGCAGCACGTGTACTGACTAAAACTAGGAGAAGAGATCACATTACTCCTGTATTAGCCTCTCTGCATTGGCTTCCCATAAAATATAGAATAGAATTCAAGATTCTTCTTCTCACTTATAAAGCCCTAAATTGACAGGCACCAGCCTATCTCAAGGAGCTTGTAGTGCCATACAATCCCCCCAGAACACTACACTCTCAAAATGCTGGCCTACTCGTTGTTCCATTTGTCTCCAGAAGTAGTATAGGAGGAAGAGCTTTTAGTTATCAGGCCCCACTTCTCTGGAACCATCTACCAACCACGGTTCGGGGGGCAGACACCCTCTCTACCTTTAAGGTTAGGCTCAAAACATTCCTCTTTGGTAAAGCTTTTAGTTAGGAACCAGCTCATAGCTCAGAGTTAAGATGCAATAGGCATAGACTGCCGGGGGGGGGGGGTCTGGCATGCTCGGTTGGAGAGGGCGTTAAGAGAGAGGTCATTTAGGTTAGAGAGGGACCGGAGAGGGTCCCATTCCTCTCTCTAACACTCCCTCTATGTCTGCTTCTTCCCTTGTGTGTTTGCTCCTGTACTCCTTCTGGCTTTTGTCTTGCAGGTCCGTGGGATCCTCAGTGTGGAGTTACAGAGTCTCAACAACTCTGTCTCCACCCTTTCCTTTGCACACACCCAACACAGCATAACGTGGATGGCTGTTCATCATAGGAATGGGATCCACACAAGGTTCCTGCTGCTTAACAGAAGGTTTTCCTTGCCGCCATGATGAATTCATGTTGGGTGTGGGATACATATGATTGATACTCTATGAACACGTTTGTTTTTAAATTCTGTGAATATCTGATCACATTTGGTTCTCATAATAATAAGTACTTGTTACTGCTTTACATAATCTGCATTTGATGTTAATGAAACCCATAAACAGCTGCGATTGGAGGAGATACCTTCAGAGGAGTTCACGTTTTGACACATTTCCCACAACGTGCTGTCAGATGAAGGAGGGCTGCACACAGAGAACATGCAAGTTACATGCAGGTTGAGGTCCAGAGCATTGTCTCAGTTTGGATAAACACAGTGCTGCTTCAGGAAGCAGTTTTATCCAAAAGCTTCAGGAGATACAAACTAGCTCAGCAAAAATACATTCACATACTGTACATCACTGTAATGGACACAAACTGAAGACCCTTTAATGCATTCAAAAGATCTTTTACAAGTTTGCATGTTTGTCATGCAAAATAGCGTTACTCAAAAACTGTTAGGAAAAAAGGTACAAAAAATGTCTTTTACGACAAAAATGTGACAAATATTTTGCAAAAATGTCCATTATGGCAAAATGTTTGTTCCAACAAAAGTGTCTTTTACATCAAGAATTGACATTACAACACAGACGTACATTGTAAAGCAAATGTTTACAACAAAAAAATGTATACCTGTATGGGGCACCAAATGTAAAGCTGCGTATGCTAAAATAATCACCAACTTTTTGACACAATTAGCAACAAACCAAGTTTACAAAACATATGTGAATTTTTTTATGTTACTTTTGACCAGATTTACAGCAATATTTGTGAAATTTGTGATATTTTTTTAAATACAGTATAAATGTTAAATCTAAATGTTACATTTAAATGGAAATGGTAAATCGAAATGTAAAATGCTAAATCTAAATGGCAAATTTGCCTATGAGCTAAATATTTAGTTTCACCTGTGACATTTATATTTAACATTTAGCTTTAGATTTTACATTTAGACTTAAATTTACCATTTAGATTTACATTTACATTTAGATTAACATTTAGATTTAACATTGACATATTTTTAAGAGAAAAAAATATCACATATTTCACAAATATTGCTGTAAGTCTGGGCAAAAGTAACATTAAAAAATATTCACACACGTTTTTTTAAACGTGGTTTGTTGCAAAAAAGTTGCTGTTTATTTCAGCATGCGCAACTTTACAATCGGTGCCCCATATAACCTGTGTGTTTGTTTATTTAGGACTTCTTTTCAGAAATGGTGCAGCGATGATGAACGTCTCTGATTTTTCACACAATTTAAACTTTCAATGATTTAATGTCCATTATAGTGATGTTGGTGTTAAAACACAGTGAGAGCGTAGAGGCACACTGGAGGTGGTTCTAGTGTTCAAGTTGATCTGTGTATTCTTACATCTATGCATTTTCATTGATTTGTGTTAGTTGCAGTAAAGCTTCCACACATTTTTCTCTGAAACCAGGTTTGGTTTTTGGTGCAGTTCTTTTTGTTAGCAATGTACTGGATACAGTATCTCCTCACCTCGCTGCTCTGAGTCTGCGTGTCCTGCCGATGAGTCCTGCTGGTTTTCTCTGGAGGACTGGAGGACGACGACTGGTGAGTCTTGGTGTGAGATCTGAGAGCAGATGAGCTGCTGTTGGACGTCTGACAGAAAGAAACACAACAGATCCAAAAATCAGGAGATGTCAAGTTGTGCAGTCTGAGGTATTCACACACAGACAAAAACAAAAAACCTTTTCATTCATTCATTCATTCATTCAAAGCAGAAATACCACGGGAACACTGTCACTGTGAGTAAGTGAGGACTGAGTGAATTCAAACATCTGAAGGTAATCAGTGTCAGATGTTTTGAGAGCTTCAGAAGAAAGAAGATAGCGAGGAAGAGGTCCTGAAACACCCACAGTCCCCAGGAGTGAGTGATGACTTTGTGTGGACCTGAAAGTGTAAAAGTGTGTGAAAAGCCAGAATCCAGAGCCCATCACCAGACAAACAGCAGCACACCTGTCTCCTGGCCGTGGTCCTCGCCGTGTCTCGTCCAGGTTGTGCTTTGGCCTTCTTGCTTTGCGGTGAGTTTGGGCCTTTGGGGGGGTTGGAGGCATGGCGTTTGGAGGGACTTCTCTCCCTCTCTCTGCTCGTCCTGGTCTTCACCTGACCTCTGTGGGTGGAGTCAAGGGGAGAAGTTGGAGACTCGGGCAAAGGGGAGCTGATGCTGTCCACGCTAATCTCCAGCTGCTTGATGGACTCCTCCAGGCTGTTGATGGTGTCGAACGTGTTCCTTCTCAGCTGCTCCACTCGGGTGTGAGACCTAGAAAGTGAGACTTTCACATCTTCTGCTTTGGAGCTGGTGATCTCCAAGCTCGTTGGCGCTTTAGTCCGGTTCTTTGTGTTCTTGTCCGGTTGCATCTCCTCTTCCTCCTCATACACAACCAGCTTCAATGTCTTCTTTTCTGCTTTGTTGGTCCGAATAACCTGGCTGAGGGAGGCCAGTTTGTTTTTGGGGAACTTGAATTTGAATTTCCTTTTCTGCTCCGTCTTCTGAGGTGACTCTGGTTTCTTCTGATCTTCAGGAACTGAGAGAGGATCTGCTGAGAGTTTTCCATGCTGCACCTGAGGAGAACTTTCTGTCTCAGGAGACGCTCTTTTCTGTTCATCTTGTACCTGTTTAGACTCTTCAGCTGTAGTCTTTGATGAGATCTTCTTCTCTTGCAAAATCTTCCTCTCTAATGACATCTTCAAAGGAGCTCCGGGGAGGTCTTCTTCACTTTCAAAGATGGTGGAAAGGCGTTTGTAGGCCATCTGAGGGTCAATAGGCTCATTCAAGATGACAATAATGGGTTTGTTTCTCAGGTCCTCGTCTTCCTCAAAGTCTTTGGGTTCTTGGTTCCCATCATCAGTGCTGAAGTCCACCTCATTTGGCTGGAGGTCAGAAGCATCACTGTTGGTTGGCTCGTCCACACATATGAACCTGGTTTTGGTCCTGGACCTTTGCTTGAACTTACCCATCGGAGGCGGAGGAGGAGGTGGACCCTCGTCGGTTAGGCTCAGGGTTCCACCTTCCTCCGAGGAGAGCAATGAGTCTGTGGCTTTCACGTATGCTTCTTCCATCTGAGGCTCACTGCTGTGGGTAGAGCTGAGAAAATAAGTAGTGAGGTTCTCCTTTCCCAAGTCAACAGAACCGTTCACCTGCGACGCTGATAAGGACCTCGTTGATGGAGCCGTGGGTGTGTTTTCTTTCTGTAAAGTCACGACTACGGTCACATTGGACTTCTTCTCTGCTTCTTGGTGAGTCTTCTTTGGACTTGTTGGCGCTTCTTGCGGGTTTTCCTTTTGCAGCGTAACAATTGTTGTAACCTTCACCTTGTTCTCCACTGAGCTTGGCGATAATGCAAAGTCCTTCTTCGTCGGAGAGTCTCCAGCTTCTGTTGTCAGCTTCTTCTGGGCTGTGAAATTCATTCTTACAGGTACAGTTGGTGGCTTCTCCTCCTTTTCTACCACTGTAGTCTTTTCAGAAATGAACCCCAGCTCCACTTTTTTCTTGTCACGTTGAAGAACAAGATGATCCTTGCCTTCATCTGCTCTCCGGAGCTGAGGCATGTCTGAGATTAAAGAGGTTTTGGTTCTTCCTTTTGACTTTTGCTCTATTTCACCTGATAAATGGTTCTTTGATGAAAGCTCTGATTTCACCTACGATTAGAAAATGCATTAATACATGCTTTACATACAGTTACATTTAAATAAAGCTGAACTTTTGTCCCAATCCACATTTTTGTAGAAATGCACATTTTTACCATAATGAGAAATTCTTCTACAACAAACATTTTGTCATGAAGAACATTTTTGTTGCAACGCGCATTTTTTTGGCGTGAAGGACATATTTTTGTTAGCGTAATTTTGTGTCGTAATGGAACATTTTTGTTATGAGGCAGTTCTGCTGGATGGAACTCTTGTCGTAGCTGCATCTTTTGTCATAACTGACGTTTATCTTGTAGTGGACATTGCTGGATACATTGTTTATGTAACATACATTTTCTACGTAATGGTAAAGGTTGTATTCGTTCTATAAGTTGTGACTCAGATGTGTAAAGAATAAAACACAGCTTTGTGTGTCTACATGTAACAAACCTGCAGCTCCTGTAAGGTTGGACCCAGGGCAGAGCTGAGGCTGGTGGCGGCGGTGGGAGATGTCCGAGCAAAGATCTGAGGCTTGGGTTTGACCTCGGGAGGCTGTCTGGGAGGTTTGGGCTGAGGAAGCTGCTTTTCATTTCTGCTCTTATCCTTTCAGTGTGTCAGAGGAGAAGAATCAGAATGGAGAACATGAAGAACTGGGGAATGTGTGGTATTTCACTCTGAAATCACCAACCTGAGCTCCCACAGGTGGAATCCTGCCGCTGTACGACTCTGTGGTCAGAGATGGGCTGGTTGTTTGGATTCTGACAGAGAAACATAGAAACTGGTGAGAACATCAGGACTGCAGATGCTCAACGCTCAGTCACCTACTGACCTCCTCGGTGGAGGAGGTGGAGAGGATGTAGATGCTCCATCTGAGCTCTGCTTCACCGCACGGCGAGGTTTGGTGGGAGAGGCTGATGGAGTTCCAGAGTCTTTAGGAGGAAGCTGAGAAGAAGCTGCAAAAACATAAATGATCATATCACAGTTAGAGCTTCACTCTGATCATACATAAGCAACAGGAGAACATCCTACCTGCTTTAGAGTCCTCCACCTTCTCCCTCACAACAGGAGCTCCACCTCTCTGGTCGTCACATGCCGGTTTCCGCTGCACTGAGGCTGAAATCACACGCACGCACGCACGCACGCACGCACGCACGCACGCACGCACGCACACACACACACACACACACACACACACACACACACACACACACACACACACACACACACACACACACACACACACACACACACACACACACACACACACACACACACACACACACACACACACACACACACACACACACACACACACACACACACACACACACACGTGTCTAAGCATGCAGAAGAAGTACCAGTATGTCCATCTTTTACTTGATCAATGATATCTTGACGATAAAGCTCTGCTCATAGTCACATAAATGCACACATTTTTACATTATTTAAAATTTTCATCTTTAGAATTTTCATTTTGTTCATTTTGCTTTTAAATGTTCTATTAAAAAATATAATTTTTCGAATTAAAAGATACATTTTACCACATTTATTTAAAATGTAAATTTTTTCTTCTTGTTTTTTCATATTATGTAATTTTTTTCATATTTTAATTTTCTAAATTATTTTAGAATATTTTGTTTAATTAATTTTAATTTCAATATTTCAATCTAATTTACTTTCATAAACTTTTGATTTAAAAAAAATCATATTCATCTTTTATTTTATTTTAAATACTTCATATTTTTTTAATTATAATGAAACGTTTCCATATTTTTACTACAGAAATATAATTTCTTTATTACTCGCGCGCTGAACATTGATCCATAATCTGTGATTGCAAACGTATCTAAAGCACAACAAACGAAACATAACCGTGTGTGTGAACAAAGTGCAGTGATTTACAAATACATTCAATAAAGAGAAAAAGTGTTGTGAGCCATGAACAGAGCAGCCTAGGTAGTGGTGCTGGGGCTGGTGTTGTGTCCCTGATGTTGCACCTTGTGGTCCTCTGTCAGCGTCACGTTCCACCTCTGATGGCTCGGTGTGAGCGGTCGTCTCTCTCGGTATCCACACGTCGTATTCACACACAGACGTCACCGTCGGATTGTCCTGGTTCTGCAGCGTCGCCCTGCTGTCCTCCTGTGAGACGCTCCTGTGAAACACTCGGTCTGCTTTCTGTAGGAGACAGAGGATGAGAGTCCATGACAGGTGTCCAACCAACACCCTGCACTCCATCCAGTCAAAGACTACAACCCAAGCATCAATTATGACACGTAATCATGCAGCTGATGGAAAACATCTCCTCTACACGTACTGTACTGTATGTGCAGGGTCGGTTTTCTGGATTTTCGTTTGAACAATCACACAAAGTTTACAAAGGGTGGCACACTACGCAATTTGACAGATAAAATTATACAGTAAATAGATGCCTGTGATCTTTACAAGCCTTCTTTCTTAAAACAAAACTCAAAGAGAAATGAAAAATAGTTGAATTAAATAAATAAACCTGGAAAAACAGATACTATTTCTTCAACAGTGGCTGTTTCATATTCCCTCCAAGCATGTTGTGTAACTTTGTGTTCCAGATGGCAATTGTGTTGTTTGTGTGTTTCTAAAGTGTTTTATGTATTATTTTTTTCTGTCATTTTGTGTGGTTATTTTGAGGATTTTTTGTATTAATGTTGTTGTTTGGTCCTTTTGTAGTAACTTTGTGTATTTCTGTATCATTTCTAGTGTTTTTTTTTTGTTGTTTTTTTTAATTAAAACAGTGTGTAGTCATTTTGTGTGTTTTTTTTGTTTTCCGTCGAGTCGGTCGGTTGTATTTTTGTGTCTTTTTGGTGTTTCTTTCATTTTAATATTTGTAGTCATTTTGTGTCTTTGTAGATGTTTTGTAGTCATTTTTGTAATCTTAATGAAGTTAAGCCAAGCACACGCTAAGAACCGGTGTCATGTACTGAGTGCGCATCATACTGAGACTGTATGTGCGTACAACCGGAAAATGAATTTTTGCAAAAAAAAAAAAAAAAATTTTTTTTTTGTTTATTTTTGTTTTCAAAGTGAACGGACAAGTGTTTTATTTGTTTATCGGATTGTGTTAGGTTAGGGTTATAATCTCAGTAAGGAGGTAAACTCAGACCGTGACACCGAATATAAGCATCAGCAGGCCTTGAACAGCAAGAAGTTATTTTGTGTGTTTTTCTTATATTTTCTTTTTATGTGGTTTTGTGGTTGTTATTACATTAGGCTGAGAAGAAATAGAATAAATATACTGTAGAACTATGCCTGTATGGGTAAATGTCATCTCCTCTGTGTGTGTGTGTGTGTGTGTCTCTCACCACTCCGTGATGGCTGCTGCTGTCCTGTGATGTTATGGATCTGTTCTGGTTGTGCTTAGGTTCTGGTTTCCTGTGCAGGCCTGGACTTCCCTCTCTGCTCTGAGGAGTCACCTTCAACACACACACACACACACACACACACACACACACACACACACACACACACACACACACACACACACACACACACACACACACACACACACACACACACACACACACACACACACACACACACACACACAGAGAGAGAAGAAATAACTGACCTGCTGACGTCCTCACACACCTCAGCATCACATTTGTTTACTAGCGTTACCTTGACCACGGTTGGAGAGTCTCGTCCAAAGTGAAGAGCTGGAGCTCCGTTGGTGCAGAGGTGGGAGCTCTGGTTTTGGTCCAGTCTGGGTCTGGGCTGTGGTTTGGGGGAGAACTGAGGGCTACGGGTCTGGGGTGGTATAGGATTGTCGTCCAGAACTTTAACCGTCTCCACGTGGTCTGATCTGACCACAGACGAGGACTCTGACACCGACCTATGGAAAACAGGAAGCATCCATCAGACATTAGAGACACCAGGTGTGAACTCTTCGTGTGTGTGTGTGTGTGTGTGTGTGTGTGTGTGTGTACCTGCGCAGAGCACTGAGCGTCTCCGTCAGGGTTCTGACTCTCCTCAGCATGGAGTCCATCTTATGCGGCTCCTCCTTCAGGAATCGCACCGCCTCCACCTCCGGCCTCAGCACCGAGCGCATCTTCACCTGCAGCCCTGGAAACTCACCTGGAGACAGGAAGTGTCACCGTCACATTGTACGCATCTCCAAACTCAGCACACACACACACACACACACACAGGTGGAGATGTACCATCACCATGCCCATAAGTTATCAAACTGAAAACTAAAAACAGCAAACTAGAAAAGTCACAAAAAGTGAAGAAAAAGTAACTCAAAAAGTGAAAACAAAAGAAAAGGAAAACAAAACTAGAGAATAAACTAAAACATTCAAATGCAAAATAAGTAACTAAATAAAAACCTCAACATAAACAAAATAAAAAAACTACATAATCTCCAAAAGAACAATAAATAAATGAATAAATTATTAAAAACTAAAAAAAAACTAAGAAGAAAACAAAGAAACAAAAATAAACTTAAAGAAGAAAACAAAAATGAAAGAAAAAACAAGCTAAAAACAAAAACCAGAAGAAAACCAAAAAATGAACAAAAATGTCCAGAAAAGAAACGAAAACACTACAATCAAAAATGCTAACTGAATAAATAATAATAATAATAATAATAATAATAATAATAATAATAATAATAATAATAATAATATAAAACTGGCAAGACCTGTATTTGCAAGGCGAACACGTATTTGGCAAAAATGACACAACCTGTACCTGTATTTGTTGACAAGATATATAATGCAGGAAAAACATAAGACTGACCTTGACCTTAAACATTGAAAGGAAATGTTGTTCAATGGTACCAGTCTGAGCGTTTTATCTCAATACTTGCCATTAGTGCTGCATGAATAGTTTTAGGACAAAGCAAGTTGCGGAAGAGAAATAATAAGAATTCCTACAATTCGAATGTATTTGGCAATGTATTTGTATTTTCAGTTGCCAAATACAAATACAGAATCTAAAGAAAACAAGAAAAAGTATGAGTTGTAACAGCATGCAGCTGTTCATCTTCAGATGTGTTCACTCATTTTTAAAAACTTACAGATCAGAAGATCAAGGAAACGACTTTGGAGTGAGGAACAAAAGAAAAAGCCTAAAACAACCAAACTTGATGTGATTCCGTGCTGATGTCAGTGATGAACCTCATACGGTGACTCTGGTTTTTATTATATCTGAGGATTGAGGGGCAAACTGGGTGTGTGCTGACCTTTGAGTTTAGCCAGGGCTTCTCCAACTCTCCTCAGGTTCACGGCTCCTTCCTCCACATCCCTCAGAGTGACAGCAGGCTGGCTCAGACCCTCCACAAAGTCCTCCAGTTCTCTGAGGAGGAAGCACAGGGTGACTGCAGGCTCTGGACACCAGGGGGCAGCAGTGAGTCACATCAGTGCTCGTAGTTCTGTAGTATCAGTAGTACTGGTAGTGAATGGGAGAAAAGGTTTGTAACTGGTGTGCAGTGACACATTTGTTTGGAGGGATTAGCCAGTGAAATATATATGTAAAAAAAAAAACTAGAATAAATAAATAAATAAAAGAAAAGGAGCAAGTGGGTTGGAAGATGGATGGATGATATAAAAATAACAGTGCCCTCATAAAGAGCCTCTGCAGTCCTGCACAGTGTGATGTCAACATGCTTTACTTTAATATACAGATTAATCACGCTCTGCTGCAGATCTGTGTTAAATAGATTATCTCCTCTCGCACATCTACGCTGGATAAATGCCACATTACCATCATCACCTCAGGTTCCTGCTGTTAAAACTCATCATCATCATCATCATCATCATCATCATCATCAGTCACGTCTATTTTTACAGTTTTCTCACACCTTGAGTGATGCTGCACATGCACACACCCCCTTTATGCAGATTTAATACATTACAAGTATTTCCTCATTTTTCAGTATTTTTATATCTTGTATTACTGTCTGTATTTCTTCCTTATTTTGAATGTAAATTATTTAGTTTCTCTTCATATTTACTTTACTTTCATACCTTTGTATTCACTGCTGCCTGCATCACAAACCAACTCATAGTATCTGTGTGCTGTGCCACTGACAACACCACCCGTGCATCTCTATCTTTCCATCAATAAAATCTACTAAATTACTTTTCCTATTGGATCTTGAATTAGTTCAAATCAGAAGTGTAAACCCAGACTTCCCAGCAGTCCTACTGGTGGAGGTGCATGTGGACCAATAAAGGCTAATGTTGCGTTCACATCGAATACGTCTTCTGCAGCACCGGACGCATCTGCCGTACGAGACGTACCTCAGGGTCCGCAGGATCAAAAATGTCCCCAATGTGCTTCGTACGCACGTTTGAAGCGAAGCCCCGCCCACCAGTAACACATCCAACTCGGTGAGTTTCACTGCCTGCTGAAGCGAGGAGCTGTGCTCCTTTTTCTCCTCTCATAAACATAAACCACCAGTGAAAAAAGCCGGTGTGATTAGCGGCTAATGCCATCTTAGCTCAATGCTACGGAGAGAACTTTTACCTGCTACTACCACCTCCTCGCTGATTCTCCTCCACGCCAAATCCTTTCTAGTCTGGTCCTGGTTATAAAGGCCGTGTCATACAGCTCCAGGTGGTCACACAGCTTCCACTCATGGTTGAATGGGTGAACAGACCAGTGTCCGCACTTGACATGCGGATCACACTTCACAGCACAGGTAACATTTAGCACCTGAAGCATCTATCCATTGACTTTGTATGTAATCTGGATTTACGGACATTTTGTGACGCATCCAGTGTGAACGCAGCATAAAGCAGAGGGTCAGGTTTTATCTGCTCTGTCTTTAAGGGCCTGTACTACAAAGCTAGATAAGTATATCCGGGATTTCTCTCTATTGGCGGCTTCACCTAACCAAACATTCTCTGTCAGAAAAGCCTTTCCTACAAAGTGGGATGTAAATCTATTCACTGAAGCCAGGTGATTTCAGACAGGCTACATGCGCACTCTTGTGACAGAGATGGAGATTGCAGCGTCAGACCAATGACAATCATGGAGAAATTGTCTACAGGAATTTACGTCACAATTGAGGAATATTCTTTAAAAATATAATAATTAAAAACAACACTGTTGCTGCAGAAAGGAACACTGGCAGGAAGCTGCCGACACTGTTTATGCATAAAAGCGTGAGATTAAACATTTTTAATATATGTGATGATAAACGGACATCGCTCTGATCAGTTTTAATTCATTAAGGCACAGGCGTGTTTCTATTCAGGTAGTCCTCCTCAATTTATCACACACACACTGGGATAAGAGAGATTGTTTCACTGTAGTATGTTCCTGCTGATGCTGTCTGCATCACTAAAGTGAATGTATGAATAGATGAAAGAAGAATGAAAGATCCGTCCGCAATATGGAGATCGCCCCACACAGGCTTCATCAGCTGACTGTAGATCAGTCCATCAGATGTAAATATATACCTTTGCTGAAGGATATTATCAGTAAATGAAAGGATTGCATTTATCCATTAACATTCCTTTAATCCTAAACACAGCTGTCAGATCTGAACCAACCAGGATCTTCTAACAATGGGTAGGTCATTTTCCATGAGAATTGATTGGTCAGGAGGCGGGACTTTTATACTCACTCAGATCTTATCCACTTCATAACCTGGTTCCGACCAGATTATGTGTTCAGTTTAAGTTACCACGACGATTTAGCTCAGTAATTAGCCAGCGTTGTAGTACAGGACATACCAAATAAATCCCAGAAGTTAGCGCAATAAGAGGAAATCCAGCTTCGTAGTACAGGCCCTAAAAGCACAGACTGTGCAGTTTCTACCTGAGCTGTGTCAGGATGGTCTCCTCCGTCTCCAGGAAGTGGATCCTCTGCAGGTCCATCTCAGCTCTGGGTTTGAAGGTCTGCTCAGCCTGAGCCTGCTGCTCACAGATCAGCTTCAGTAGCTTCTGAGAGGCCGTCTGCAGCATGGAGCTCACACTCTGCTGGTTCAGGATCTGAAACATCAGGAAAGTACATTAAAGAACTCTCCTCTGCATGCACAGAGCTGACTCTCAGAACTCTTATGAGTGAGCACCTGTAAACTCCTCAGCTGGTTCAACTGTACTCTCAACTCGGACACACTTCTCCTCGCCAACGCCAAACGTAGTTGGAGCTCACGGTCGCGCTTTGTTACAGAGGAAGCAGCACTGATACCCGGAGACTCAGACGGGTCTCCTTAAGCAGGACATTAAAGAGATGAGATATTAATAAGAATAAATATGAATAGAAATAAATATCAATATTAAATATAAATAATGATGAATGTAATTAAAAATTGAAATAAACAGCATTAGAAGGTTATCATAATGTGTTTTGAAGAAGTCTTTGGATGGAAGTCAAAGAGTAAATTAAACTAATGAATGAGACAAGACAAAAGAGAACAAGCTGTAACAGGACAAGAGTGAATAAAATAGGACTAAACAATATATAAAAACTAAGATCTAGTAGCACAGGACAAGACAAAAATGAGACAAAATGGACAAAACAACATATATTTGGACAACACAAGAAAAAAAGACAGGGTTAAACAGGAAAAGACATAACAGGAAATAACTAGTTAACATAGGACAAAAGAGGACAAGACGTAGCAGGGAAAGATAAGATAAAAATAGGAGAAAATAGGACAAAAAGAAGATGGTAAAACAGGACAAGATGGAATACAACAACACAATACACAAACAGCACAAGGAAAAAACAGAACAAAATGGACAAGACAAGATAAAATGGGACAAAAAAGAAACTGAAACAAAACAGTAATGTTTGTGTTTTTTTCTTCACCATAATGTTAAAACCAGTACCACCAGTATGAGACTCCTGGACCCGGTACTACGAAACTGGATTTTCTCTTTTTGAGATAACTTCCGGGATTAAGCCTGGGTTTTCTGTACTACGATGGTTCACTTCTTAGCAGGTGTGAATCAGCATGGTAACTTCAAATGGATAACTTGCTCCAGAGCAAGATCTGAAATAAAGGGTGGTAAACCAGGTGCGTCACCTGCTGTGAGGAATTCACTAACATTGCGGCAGTAATAGCTGCGAGTATAGACGTGGTTGAGACCGCCCTATTTAAATGAACAGTTTGCTCGTTCAATGTGGAGAGGTGAGTGCACAGAAGCACAAAATGACATTTGAAGAAGTGAAATTGGAGGCAGATGGACTTCTCTGTCTGCTGCACAAACATTCAAAAATGTAGAAAAAAAATAAACAAATAAAAATGTTGTTCAATAAACTTTAAAACCTAATGTTATTTCTAATTTAATGTGTTTGTTCCATCAGTTCCTGTAACTTTGCTTTTATGAGTCCATGGAAAACGTCATCCAGCAGGTCTGAGCGTAGCGCTGTGTCACCGCACGCTCAGATGTGAACATTGTGTCATCGCTGTGTAAATGACGCAGCAGCTCAGCTGATTCTGGCCTGACGCTCCTTGGCGTCAACGCGACATGAGAGGTTGACGGTCAAAACATGGAGAGAAAGACACGTCCGGAGCGACATCCACGGAGCTCCGTGCACAGTGACTCTCAGCACCACACACATTTTACTCTGCATTTTCTTTCAGTGGATGTTAATATTGCCTATTATTTTATTTAAATTATGTTCTTATACTAGAAAGATTAACTGGAGTCTTTTTTTCCATCTACGCTGTGTTTTGTGTCATTTTACCTCATCTCACCTGGATTAAAGTCCTTCCGAAGCCAAAAAAATACCTTCTCAATAAAGACAATACAGTGTATAAAATTCCATACAGTTAAATTAACATTGAATAATTTTATGAGTTAATGGATTTGAAGGGCTACGAAAAAAAAACTTGAATATGATAACACATGATCATGTCGGTCAACACATGCTAATTGCTAATTTCTTGCAACATATCAAGCATGCATACTAAGGCGGCATGTTGGCAAATAAATAAATCTACAAATACAATCTCTATTTTCTTCCAGAAGAGTCTTTTTGT
Organism: Gouania willdenowi; assembly: GCF_900634775.1. Taxonomy (NCBI): domain Eukaryota; kingdom Metazoa; phylum Chordata; class Actinopteri; order Blenniiformes; family Gobiesocidae; genus Gouania; species Gouania willdenowi. Next base: position 24,564,635 of record NC_041060.1, on the reverse strand, counting down.
TAGTTTAGTAATCTTACCAGGGATTTAAAAGTTAAGGTTCGCCACATGTGCAAGGACAGTTGATGGTCTGTAGAGGTCGCAGGAGTGGAAGTAGGGAGGTGCCTGAGTTATTGCACAATGTGATTTATTTTTAGGTTGACCAATTGTTTTATCATAATTTTATTTGAAGTTAATGTCATTAATCATCAATATCCTCTGTAAGAAATAATTCATTATTTTATTTTATTTTTTTGAAGCTACAGAGAGCCATTGCAAAAGAGTCAAAGAGCCACATGAGGCTCCAGAGTCACAGGTTGCAGACCCCTGCCCTAAACCTTTAGTAAATCTGCCCCAAAGTGTAGAGGGCCCTGTAAGATAATGTAGGCTATAAAATACAAATAATGTCCACCCTATGAGGTAGGCTGACTGAGCTCTATACTGAATGATCTTTTAAAGGGTTAACTAGAGTCATCAGAGCCTCAATGGCTAACTACTCGCAATAGGGGAAAATGACTAATCAGAGCATAACGTAGGCTGCTCTGCAGGGTTTCTCCACGCCACCCCCTTTAAGGGAGCGCACACTGATCCAGATTGGAAACCACTGGGTTAAATTATCCAATTAATAACCAGCTTCTTAGTACATCTGATCTGGATTGTGAATGTCTGGTTAGGTCAAACTGATGGAGATATCCTGGATGAGTTTATCCAGCTTCGTAGTACAGGCCTCTGCTGTACCCAGTGATGATGGAAACTCACCATTTCTTTTGCAGAGCTTCGTACCTGAGCTTTCACTGAAAAACAGAAACACATGCACAGACTAAAGAAACACAGTGTGGCGTCAGAGATAGGCTGTGTTAGAAATTGCATACTAACGTACTACTCATAGTAAGTCTGACGCCAAAATGAGTATGTAGTGAGTTCACATTAGATTGTATGCAAAGAGTGAGTGCGAGTAATACCCGATGTATACTATATCGAGACACAAATATGGACGATGGGCACACTAGTCATACTCAACCGCCCCATGATGCATTGCGAGCGGAACGTAAAATTGTCCTGGGACCGGCTTCATGCTAAAAGTCAAACATCCTCTTTTCAAAACAAAAGCATCTCTTCTTGTCTTCCATTAGTTTTTAAGGGCTCTTGTTTTGAAGTTAACCAGAAGTTTTGTCATTAACACAATGGCGGGTCTCCGAAATGTCGGCATCGTTTTTTTTCGCAATTTCAAACACAGCCATAACCTTACACAGAACTGTGCTCCTGTTTGAACCCTTCCACATGTAAAAAAAAACTTTACATCAACCACTCAGTGCCTCATAATGTGATGACAGTATGTGCGAAATGTGATGTTTCCAGTCTGAGCACAAAGGTGTGTCACAGACCAAAGTTACAGACCTGACAGCGTCTGTAGCTCCTGCAGCTTCAGGTCCAATGGACAAAGCGTGATGCACCAATCCAGCCAGACTGGCAATCTGCTCCTCCATAGCTTTCATCCTCACACTGTGAGCAGCAAACAGGGACATTAAAGTGTGTTGTGAATGTTTCCCTCAAGGTTAAGCATTAAAATGTGTGTGAGGACTACAGAGTATGTCACACTGAGGGTAACTCACCTCTGGACGTTCCCGGTGGTCATGTGACCCTCCATCAGCCCATCAGGTTGTGTGAGCGGACTGTCAAGAAACACTGATGAGGAGGAGGACGAGGAGCCGCTTCGCCTCCTACTGATGATCTCCACCAAAGCTCCACTGCTGTCCCTTTGCAGCGAGCGGCGGAAAGGAGACATCCTGTCCAAGGAGAGGTGACCCGCGCTCCCCCCGTGCCTCTGAGGAGACGGCGGCGGCGTCTGGGTTCTCAACGGGGATTGCTGGCTCTCGCTGTACTTTCTGTGTTGCCTGGAAGGTAGAGAAAAATATGGTACATACGCAGAGTTTGCAGGTCAAAAGTGGTCCACAGTTTTCCCAAATTCACCCGAAAAATTACAATTCTTAATATAATGTACATAACGCAAATCTTTTAAAGTCCGTGTAAAGCAGGAATAAATTTGTGTTATGAGTTTGTCACACCACAGAAATGTGTCAGTAGCTGCGTTTCCATTACCCTGGGAAATGCGAAAAAATCTAAATAGCGGAATAAAAACTGGTAATGGAAACACCTGAATTTCGGAAAAACACTCAAACATCGCAAAAAAGTTTTTACATTTTAATGAAGAGGTATTTCAGATGTTTAGATAGTGAAATGTGTCGCAAAAGTGCTATGGAAACACCTTATCCACAAATACCTGGTCACCTGACCACTTCTTTCCGCGTAAACATGATGCGGTACGTGTAGACAGAAGAGACCGGGACATTTCTTAGTGTTATACTTAAAAATTCATCACTGCCACATGAGGCGTGAAACAACAAAGGAATACGGGGTGTTATCAGGACGTTTGGAGCATCTGTCCGTCTTCCTGTGGCAAAGTCTCGCGAGATGAGATTTCACAGGAGTTGTGAGGCTCCTGCCCTAAACAGCCTTCAATGAAAACACGGTCAAAGCGCAATTATACTTTGTCGATATTTAGAAATATCGCTTTTATTTTGCAAAAATCTGAATTGAAAACACAGCTACCACTGAGCCAAATTTGAAAGATGAAACAAATCGCTAAGTATATAAAATTTGGTCTCAAAATCATAGAAAAACAAGCTCTTCTCTCTGCTCTGAAACGCTGGGGGCGTGTCAGTTAGAAGTGCTGGAACCACACCCATGCACAGGAAGGGCTAGGCAGTCCCTCCACAATGGCAGACTGTGGGAGCCATCGGTGCGTCTGGCACCGGACCTGTGGGCGTGCGCCCGCCCGCTCCTCCCAGAGGTCCCGCGTCAGTCCCTCTATATTTGCACCTCCCTCGCCTCTATGAGCGGAGGGGCGCCAATTTCCCCCCGCCCGTCCCGACACGATGCCTGCACGAATCTGGCTCGGCTGCTGGTAGACCCTTGGTCTCTCCGCTCTGCCCGCGTTACGCTGAATGTATTTATATGCTTCAGCAGCAGGGTCGGGTTTATGCTAATGATGGCTCCGTTACGTAACGCAGCTATGACTTCTGACCCGCCCATTAAATTCTGAACACAGAAATTTAATTAAATGATAAATTGTTAAATGTTTTACATTTTTTAAGGAAAAAACATTTATGAAAAAACATTTATGACCTATTTATTGTGTTTAAAAGAAAATGGCTGAATTTGCTTTACACAGACTTTAAGTGTCATAAAACACAGTGACTGTACAAAATATATAGGAATTAATTTGTTGTTCTTTTAAAGTTATTTTTTGGGGCTTGAGTCATGTGACTTGGTTCTTCTTCTGTTGCGCAATTGATCTTCAGTATGTAAATGGCGGAGCAACACTGCGCCCAGCAGTTCATGTATGGTACCGCAACAAAAATAAAGCAGAAAGCAGCCACTGGCCTGATTTTATCATGAAGATACAACATTAATCTAAGATGAGGATTTTTTAATGACACGGTCAGCCTCACAGAGCTAAAAAACTAAGAAGAAATTAGGGTGGAGCTGCTTTCTTTTTGTAAATAGGACATTTTATTTATTTTTTTACAGCAATTTTACAGTTATCTGGACTAAATGCTGGGTTAAGACATGGCTATGCTTTAAAGGTGAGGAGTGCTGACTTTGTCTGACTATGTGAACCATTTTTTTCCAAGTTTGACACAATAATTGACTGTGTTTGCTGTGATGGTTGTGCCTTGGAACGGTTTATATGGGTAAAAACAAAAGATCTTAAGCTTTCAAACAGTATGTGATTCTTGTGAAATGCTGCTGTATTTGAAAAGCATTTAATCCCTTAACAGCATGAATGAGTGAGAACATGCGTATTCAGGACTGTGGACGTTGAGGGGTCAAACGACGCGTCAACGCAAATTTTTGCAGTCAACATTATCAATGATCAATGACTAATCGTTTTTGCATCATTGTATATGTGACACACATTGTGGTTCTCCATACTCTATATATTTAATTCTATTTTTCTTTTGCGTCCCTGGCAAGAATCTCAAACTCTGTCTATGGACGGTACATTTCATTGTGAATGATCTGATAAACATTATAAAGTCTGAGTATGTGAGACTGCATATGAAAGTGATTGACAATGCATGCCAACCTTTTTTTTAAAAAAAGAAAAAAAAAAAAGACTATTAATGGCGCACCTGTGCAGCGAGCCGCTGTGATGCTCAGCACCGTATCCTGCCAGCGGTTTGATGGATGCGCGGTACTGTGGGAGTCCTGCTGGGATCCTGAGCTCAGCTGGGAGGGAGGGCGGGGCACTGCATTGGGACGACTTGCTGAGCCGAAACCGAGCAACCTCCTGCAGAGACGAGCTGAAGGGTTCTGGGAGTTGTAGTCCACTATCGCTACGAGCTATCATTGCCAAGCTGGTGCTGCTGCCTCTGTCATCATCTGGGAAGAGACACACACACACAGAGGCAGATTCAATTTGAATAGATTTAGTAGTCATTGTTGTTCGTTTGTGTGTCTTTGTTGACATTTGTAAATTGTAAATTGTAGTTGTTGTTTTGTGTATTTTTGTTGAGGAATGTGTGTTTTTGGAGACATTACCGCCACCAAGGGGCAATATTTTCATTTTATTTATTTGTTTATTTGTCTGTTAGCGGGACTACGTCAAAACTGATTTTGACAACATTTTAATGAAAGATAGACCTTACGCCATGGAAGATTCCATAACATTTTGGAGGGGATCTGGATCAATAAACTGATTCTGGATCAGTTTAAAAAAAAAAAAAAATCAAAGATCATCTCTCATCATTGGGAATATTCAAAAATTCAAATCTTGGTTCGTAATTGATCGATCTTCATGAAATGTAACTCAGTTATGTTGGGTTTGTTCCTCAATGATCCCACCCAGGTCTGAACCGGATCGTCATTTCATTGCTACTTTTTGAAAAAAAGTTGCCCATACAGTTGAACCTGTAATAACCTACTGTATGGTTATTATTAATGAGGATAGACATCTATTCCAAGTCTTTAAAGTGTGAATGGATCACTGATATAGAGATAACTGCAAAAAATCTGGAAAAGATTATATTTGGCACTTGACGAAGGTTTGCGAAGTGTTCTTCTATTGCTTTTTTTATTTTTGTAAAATGTATGTTATTTAGTGTATTTTGTTCTCCTTGTGTTGTGTTTTTGGAGTTATTCTGTGTGTTCTAGAATTTCTGTTGTGTTTATGTGTGTTTGTAATTTCATTTTGTGTGTTTCAAGAGTCATTTTGTGTATTTTGGTTATCGTGTGTGTGTCTTTGTTGTCATTGGAGTCATGTTATGTATCTTCTCAGGGATAGGGAAACTTGAAATTGAGTCTTTGCGTGTCTCTAATGCAAACACAAGAAAACGTGTAACTGTACACAGTTGGTCCTGAATGGGACCTGATGATGCTGTAGGTTTTTGTTACCCGGCCTGACGTCTCGTCTCTCCAGTATAGCGCTGCTGCCGGCCCGATCCATCGACGACACAGAGCTCCGTGCTCGTGGCGTTGCACCATTGCACGACCTCCTGCAGGGCGAGGAGGGCACAGAGCACACCGTGGGTGGAGAAAGAGAGCCCTGCAGCGCGTGGACCGGGCTCTGCATGCTGTACAGAAACTCTTTGGAGATCTGCAGAAAATACAGGGAGGAAGTATAAAAACCACTACTCATTAAACCTCTAAAGAATAACAGATTCAAGCTTCTATTTCATCTGCACAGGAAATGCTGTATGTCCGAGATGGGAATCTTTTATCACAGCGGGACCACAAAACTGATGGTATCTGATCTGAAAGTCACATGATCAACATTCATGTCAGCATTTAGAATAATGAGCAATCCAAGCATTAAGGAAAAAACAAAGGGTTTGTGTGTTTTTGTTTCATTTTTTGTTGTTGTCCTTTAGTGCATTAATGTTGTTTTTTGTGTTATGTGTCATTTTGTGTTTTGACACAATAGAAAGAAAATGCACTTTAATGTGCTTTATGGAACCAAGTATTTGTACTTATACTGTACAAGGCATTTTAAACAGTATTTAAAACTGGGGTATGTAGCTTTTCTGTGATTGGTGTTGCTGAAAATGTTCACATTTCAAGGAAATTCTTTCAAAAATTTGCAATAAGCAGGATCAGTTTAACAACATTTAACATGAGAAGGTTGATCTACATTTAAACCACTCTATTTGTTGGATATATGTTTAAAGTTTAAAGAGACAAAGGAGTGAAAACCACTAGTCACAGGGCTGAAGCTACATAAGTATACCGGACTAAACTTTTTATTTTTATTTTGCTGCATTTTGAGAGGATTATAGTGTAAAAAAATGCATGATTTTACACAAAAACAACAATAAAGAAGTAACTGCAGTCACGGGCTGCGTAATGTCTAACTGGAAGGACGAGTAAACGTTGCTGTTGCTGGAGTGTTCTTGAAGACTTTTATTTAAATGAAGTGAAAACACGAAGAAATGGTCGAAACATTTGCAGATAATGTTTTTACGTTGATGCGTATTCCAGTTTTTGAGGAGGAAAACGTTGCTTCCTGACGTGTTTCTGTCATGAGACAACAAAAGCTTGATCAGAGAGGAACGTTTATTTTCTCTGGAAAACAATTTGGTGGACATGTAAGTGCACGAGTGTGTGTGTGTTTGTGTGTGCGTGTGCGCGTGTGTGCGTTTGAGTGTGTGCCAACACGCTCCCACAAAGGGAACATCAGTGTTCCCGCCCCGATAACGACTGGGCCTGTTTACACGTGAAGCGTTCCCAGGATTCCCTTCACCACTGAGGTCTGGTCCATTTTCAGCCTGAATCGACTGTGCTCAGTGTGACTGAAATGTTTCCTGACTGTCCTATGAAACTAGTATATTTTGTTTTACTCTTGTTTTAGTCATTGGGATTTCAAATAAAACACAAAATAAGGGAAGATTAACACTAGCACCACGCGTAGGATAATAACAAAGCATAAATTAGCATAACAGATCATAGCATATCATAAGATACTGAGACATAACATAACAAGACACTAAAAGATATCATAAGACACTAAGATATAGCATAGCATTACATAGCATGACATTAGACACTATAACATCATAGGGTTTAAGATATAATAACATAGCATAAGAGTTTAGAATGTAACATAAAACATATAATAATGTAACGTCACGTAACGTAACACCTTAGACATAAACTGCTTCAAGACAACACGGCACAGTGAAATATTCCCTTTTTATATCAGTTTTCAAGTCAAATGAGGCACATTTTGAAGTGATTCGTTAATATTTCATCCGTCTAACTGAGCCCTGACTGTCTGTGTGACATTTCTCACCCTGAAACCTCACAACTGGTTGTTCAACTGTTGATCCGTCTGAAATAACTGCCAACATCTGCTGAGGAATGTAGAAATCTGTCACATTGATGGCTGTAACTGTAACACCATGAGTCAACAACAAATCCTACTTCAGAATCCTCTCAGTGGAGCACAACTCCAACAAATGTTGTCCTCACTTGGAGAAAAACACAGGTAACAACCAGTAGTAGTGACTTGTTTAAGCAATCTGATTAAAGAACAACTGATAAACATGTTCTGCAAAAAATTTGATTTTAAAACAATACAAAAAAAAAAACAAAAACCTAAAATAATGGCATTTTTCTTATCAATCTGATAACTTAACCAGATACCATGGCCCCGCCCCTTTAAACTGTAACTCTGCTCAGTTAGTGCTGCTACATGCTAAACTAACCCAAACATGTGGGACTGGTCACTGATATAGAGTTCCTTTTGTAACACAGTATTGTATATTCCACCATGCATGAAGGAGTGGCGTTTTATTTGTTTACAGATGATTATAGATTATGGTGACCAGATTTACTGAATTAACTGTTTATTTTTCCCGACTGTCCAGTTTAAATGAACGTGTATTGCCGCTGACAGAAAAGACCCTGAAAGTGCATTTCACTTAAAAATGTGATCTCTGTGGACTGTCAGCTGTCAATCAATCAACAGTTGCCATAGTAGCACTTGCAATATAAACCAATTAAAAAGCTCAAAATTCTTCCAAGCATTTGTAACAGGATTCTGAATGGTCGATGGCATTGACAGTACCGGTGTATATATATAAAATAAATTATTTACACAATTTTATGTTAACCTAAAATGTTGCTTTTTTAACTGTTGGCCACTTTAAATTTGGTGTAGCCGTTGCTATAACACAATTATGTGACCTTTTTTTTTATTACAAATAAAAGAATATGCAAATAGTTTATTTTGAAAATCTGTCGTCTTCTTTGGTTCAATTACTGTCCCAGTTTTGAGTTTTAAAAATCTGGTCACCCTATTATAGATTAGCGTTCTTTTTTTTTTTGTTATGCAGAGCAGTTTTGTGAAAGTATTTCTTATATTTGGTTTAAATCTAAAAAACTGGGGAAATGTCTTTAAATATTGAATATTAAACAATTGTTGTAATATTTATTTTAAATGAAAAACAAATGAAAAATAACCCAAAAGTTAATCAAACATTAAAAAAAACTAATTGTGAAAAAAAAGAAGAAATAATTCTGAAATGAATTACAACAAATGTTATTTAAATGGTTCGTGGCGTTAAAAAAAGTTCTGTAATCTTTTGAAGCTGCAGAGCTTTTCTCTGATTTGTAAGTATTAAACAAAGACACAAAGACGCTTTACGCGAATGGATCCTTCAACAAAATAACTACAAACACATACAACACGAACAAAAACCAGATTCAGACAATAACCATACAATAACACTTCAGCAGAAAGATCATAAACAGCATGAACTAAAGGCCCTGATGGTAACGCCACGATCCGTTACAGCCTGTCTGTAAGTGCAGCTCCACTTCAAACACCTGAAAACACACAATACTGCGCTCTGCTTACCTTTGCACCAACACACACACACACACACACACACAGCGATCCCAGCTTCAACTGGGACTGTCACACCAAACCCAGTCCCTTTATTTCTAAAGGAGCCGCTGTCTGAACCTGCTCATAGCCAACGTGTCGCAACGTGTCAACCACAGACAATGAAGCCTGCAGCACAACCACCACACCAGTCACACCAGCGTAGAGGCTCCAGTCCACAGCATTAACACTAGCACAGAGGCTTCAGTACTCACAGGTTCCCATTACCACAGCACACACCAGTCACACCTACAGAGGAATCCCAGTCCACTCAGGTTCCTATTAGAACACTTCAGAGCAAAGACAGGACTCTGCTGTGGAACCATTAAAACCAGTGTGTGAAAACATTCTAATCTCAATGGTTTTATTCATTTATCTACTATTTTCTGTTTTTACAGTTTACTTTAAAAAACACACAATCAACAGAGAAACTCAATATTAGACAAATTAGCTTACAGATGAGTTTAAAACAGACTAGTTTAGACTAGATTAGACTAGTTTAATCTAGATTAGATTAGACTAGTTTAGACTAGATTAGATTAGACTAGTTTAATCTAGATTAGATTAGACTAGTTTAATCTAGATTAGATTAGATTAATTTAATCTAGATTAGATTAGACAAGTTTAGATTTGATCAGTAGTTAGATTAGAACACATCAGATCAGACTAGACTAGTTTAGATTAGACGAGAATATATTAACCCAGATAAGATTGGATGATTAGATTAGATTAGACTCGAGTATTTAACATTAGGATGGATTATATTAGATTACACCTGACTTGGTCATTAGATAAGATAAAAACTAGTGTAGTCTGAGTCACTGGTTCTGACTGGAAAAAGAATGGATCACCAATTCCAGGTCAAGGGAGTGGTCTTGCCATAAGTGGAGGAGTTAAAGTGTTTCAGGATTTTGTTCAGGAGTGAGGGAAGGATGGAGCGGGAAATAACATTGTCTATAGATGTCTGCAGAGAGCTAATAAGAAGGCAAAGCCTACTGGTGGATCTACATTCCAACCCTCACCAATGATCATAAGCTTTGGGTATCGACCCAAAGAATTACATCATGAGCGCAAGTGGCTCAAATGAGTTTTCTCCTCAGGATGGCCTTAGGCTTTATAGATAGGGTCAGGATCTCACTCATCCAGGAGAGACTCAAGAGTAGAGTCGCTGCTCCTCCACGTCAAGAGAAAACAGCTGAGGTGGTTTGGGCATCTATCAAGGATGCCTAGTGGATGCCTCTCTCGGGACGTGTGTTGGCTATGTTCAGCTGGCTGGAGACCCCGAGGTGGACCTATAGGACATGCTGAGGGACTATTGCTCTAAGATGTTTTGGATCTAGGGATATTGCCTTGGCTGGATGTTTAATTATCGACGAGTCGAATAGTCTATAACACAAGCTTTTTTTTTAAAAGCCAGGCCAATTTAAGCACAAAATATTCAACAAGGGCAAAACAAATATTTGGTAATAATATTGAGTGCATTTAAAGCAAAACTAAGTAATGTTTTCACCTTAATAAATTCTTCTCGTAGTCCCTCTGAGGGTAATACAAGTGTTTATGGGGTGATTGGGGGGTCTTTCATCCCCCCCTGCTGTCTCTGGCCAGAAAACAGCACTTGCAACTTTCCTGCCTCCTACTCTGTGGCAAGACGTACTGCTTTACGGCAGCCCAATACAAACTAATGCTAGATTATGACCAGCACACGGTTGTGTACTATGTCACTTTTCTCAAACTTATATCATGGCAGAGCCAGAAAAAAAAGGCAGAGAAGACATTTGTCTGAGGAACGGAGCAAGTCCATGCAGTGACAGCTCAGCAGCAACACACAGCAATCACACACATTGTCGTCGCGGCAACAGGCACGCACACACACTCACAACCCTGCCCTCCATCAGGCAGCACACACACAAATATCCATCCATCCATCTATTTATTCATCTGGGCGACCGTGGCTCAGTGGTAGAGTGGGTTGTCCAGTGACCGAAGGGTTGGGGGCTCTAACCGAGTCATTGTCGTTGTGTCCTTGGGCAAAGCACTTTACCCACATTGCCTTGTATGAGTGAGTTTGAATTGTGCAAGTATGTTGGTGGTGGTCAGAGGGGCCGTAGACGCGAAATGGCAGCCATGTCTCTGTCAGTCTGTCCCAGGGCAGCTGTGGTGACATTGTAGCTTACCACCACTGGTATGACTGTGTGAGTGACTGGCGTGAATAAATAATGATTTCTGTAACGCGCTTTGAGTCTCCTTGAAGAAAGCGCTATATAAATCCAAGACATTATTAATATTATTATTATCCATTAATTTTCTGAGCCACTTTGTCAGCAAACAAACAAACACATTTCCACACTCCCTTCCCTATTACTCTTACATCATTCATTTATTTTACTTGTCTCTCTTCCTCATACTGTTCACATGGTGACATGGACTATATGTGTGAAACCACCCTTCGTGTCACTGTTGTATTAGGATTTTTCAGTGATCGGTTGCTACCGTCTTGGGAGAGCAAAGGTGGGCATGTAGCTGTGGGGAGGGGCAGGCGGTGGGGGTGCAGAGTGTTTACGACAGTGACATAACCAAAAAAAGACCTTTAGGGGGAGCGCGAAGCACAAGTTACATAGTTCTGCTTTAATAACATCTTAAAACATCTTCTGCGTACCATGCTATTAGTTAATACTACTGAGATGTGCAAAGTGTAAGAGAGATGAGCAGCTGAACATCAAGGTAACACTTTAAAAGAAGCAAATCACACTGAAAACCAACCAGTGACCACTGGAATCAATGTGTGTGTGGTTATTTAGTTTAAAGCACTGAACAATAAACAGCTGGACAATATACAGTTATGCAGGCGGAGCAGGCAGTAGCAACATAAAACAATAAACAATAAACTATGGACTTTGTACAAAAACCAACAAAATAAACATTATTCAAATTATTAATGAGTCATCAGAATTACTGTTTAGCTATCAATAACATTTTCAGGCCTCACATTTGGCAACCAGGTGATTAGACATGGAGATTGAGAAAGACATACAGTTGAAGTTGTGGATATATAAATATATATATATATAATAATTTTACATATTTATCATTAATAGTTAGGCTCACGTTAAGATTTAAAAACCTCCAATACGCTCACTTTTAATGTCACTCACTCACTCTCTCATGCCTTTTCACATGCGCGAACGAGCACACACATGCACAAGATCCTAAACCTGACCCAAACAAAGATGACATGCTAACGTTAGCTTGCTGAGCTGTGCTGCCTTTGCTAACGTCAGACGGGTGAACACACTGACATCCAGGTGCTTTTCTTTCATAATGTTCCACTTCAACCCAATTTAATTACAGTATGACAGCTTTGTGATGCACAGGATGCAACAAACTTTGTCTTTTTTATGGTAAAGCATTTACAGACAATAAGTTTTCTCTCTCTCGTCTCACTCACTGTCAGCAGCTCCATTGCATATATATTACATTTGCATTTAAAACGTGATGCATGATGCAATTTCTTTTAAATGCCGTAATAAATCACGAAAAAACGGATAGTGTTTTGGCAGCCGACTGGACACGTACATGCCAACATTCTAAGTGGAACTAATTGGTATCACCTCAGAGGAACAGGTGAAAGTAGCTGGAGATAGGACTGTCTTGGCTTCTTTGCTGAGGATCTTCCCTCTGCAACCCGGACAGATTAAGCAGCAACAAAAGAACAAACAGTTCAGATTGACCTTTGAATAGATTAGAGTAGATCAGACTACCATATATTAGATTAGACTAAGACATTAGATCAGATGTCAAAAAATATATAAATTGATTAATAGATATCCGATTAAATGAGTTTATATTGAATTAGCACGTATTAGAATAAATCGTATTAGATTAGATTCAATGTAAATGCTGTAGATTAGATTAGACAAATCACGTAGATAATGATCTATGAATTTATTTTCTGTAGAAGTCTCAGAGGCATGAGCTAAAGTGTCAAGTCGTGGACAGATCAATCCTGCCCTGGAGCTTTTTTTTTAAGGCGTTCAGAAACTTCACAGGGTTTGAATCAGGTGATTAAAAGAGATTAACATCATTACATTCATTAGATTCAACCGAACCACTGTGTTGTTCCCATCAGAGCAGAACAACTGTAAAAAGATCAGCAGTAAAAAAACATGTAGCTGACTCACCCCCTCCTCGGTGTTTGCCGGCCTGTTGAGGCTGTTGAACACGTGCACTGGGTCTTTATGATAAACCTTCAGGCAGGAGCGAGGTGTGATGTTTCTGGATGTAAACACGCACACACACACATACACACACACACACACACACACACACTGAATTAATTGAACTAGAACATATGTGAGAAGCTTGCATGCATAGATCATTTTCTACACCACACCGTGTTTAGACAATTAAACCAAACCAACGGCATGCAGAGGAAGTGCAGCGCAACCTGCGGGGTGTAGCAGTTCAACTGGTGATCATTATGGCTAGTGATACGTCACAGCAAAGGTTCAAGTTCAAGTTCAATTTACTTGCCATTTCCAAAAAAAAACATATTGGAAAATTTGTGGAAAAAAACACCAGTGTGCAGTGAAGAATGAATGCTGTCACTCAGTGTTTACATTGATCTGAATGTGCAAAATAATAATAATCTGTTATAATCATAAACAAGTCACGGGATAACATGATCACTAGTAAAAGCAACACCAACTGGTACAGTACTGGTTAAACCAACTGTACGGATCGATTATGTTTTGACGTAAAAATTGGGAGCCTCATGATTTTAGAAAAAGGAGGATTTAGTTAACCTGTTGGTGTATTGGTTAAATTGGTGATCATTATAACTTTTGACACATCAAGCCAGAAGGAAGGCTTTAATGCTGTCACTACAATTAATCTGGACCAAGTGTTTCTCACAGCACATTAAAGGGGGGCATCATGTAAAAATCACTTTTTTAAGCTTTACATCATGTTAGTGTGTTATTCCCTCTGAAAAACATACCTCCAGTGTTACTCAGATTGACCCACGCATTTTTGAGTAATCTTTAAATCTCCTGCTAGCAGTTATTTTCCTGGTGTTTTGCTCGAGGGGACGAGGCTCCACCTTGGGGACGAGGCTCCTCCCCCCTCCTATGTTCTCTTCCTTAGTTCAGCCCACAGCACCCACCTCTGCAGATTTATCTTTTAATTGACTTATTTAAAATACTTTTGTTTTGGAAAGAAGAAAACAGCCCTCTTTTACCATTAGTCAACAATGGTTGGAGTTTATCTTTGGAAGCGGCCCTAGTCCCAAAAAGATGAGCTATGTTTATTCCAGGCACTTTTTAGATGACTGCTTTAACACAAGAGCTTATTTGAAAGTGGATTAATAAGTACACTGACACTGTGTGTGTGTGTGTGTGTGTGTGTGCATTCCTCACTTTGATAATCTTTTTAATGTATTGTAGCGATGTAAAAATGTAGAAAGTATTTATTTTATTTTTAAAGTTTTTTTTTAATATTTGCTGTATTTTTCCCCCCAAAATTGGGTAGCATAGATATTTGAGTATGCTATAGAATGGTACTATGTGCCTGAAAAAAACATGATACCCTCCCTTTAAAAGGAAAATTAGATTACAGCTATGAATTTATATCTGCTTTATAACATCTGACCTTATAATCAACAAACAGTTACAAAATAACATGAACACTAGTTGAACTGCTACACCTGCTGGTTAGAGTGCTGCCTGTGATCAAAGTTAATCCTTTTTCTGGTGAAAAAGATAGAGCAAGACAAGGTTTCCTTGTGTTGTTTGTCTTCATCAGCTGAAGAAATGATTCTGTTATCATCTCCTTCCTGAAAGCTCAAACTTTTAGCGAATTGAAAACGTACATTTTCTTTCCTTTGGTGATTTTTGTTCCTCTTGTTTGTGTCCAACCCACCTTCGTTCAGATCATTTAGCCTCGGGTGTCTGTCAACCCTAGTTTAATCAGATATGAAATGACACCAAGGGGAATTACAGTAATTATCATCAGGCATGTCAGACGCCTGTTTACCATCAGGATCTTTAATTTCCCAGCTCTTACTGATAGAAACTGTCAGGAGTCAGGACCATAAATACTTGGATATTTCTCTGTACCTCACCATGAATCGATAAATGATTAAATAACTGAAGGAAGATGTGTTTAAAGCTCACAATTTCAGCTTTCTTTGGTCGTACTTAAACTCAAATCAAGGGAACGGTACAATTAAGGCAAGATTTTCTCAGAAAAAGGAAGACAAAGTCGAGACAAGAAATACAAGGCAAGACAAGACGATATAGGTAGAAATAAGACAATATTTTATAAGTTAAAAGAAGATAAGTCATGACAGTATAGTAAAGAAAAGGAAGACAAGTCAGGTCAAGACAAGACAAGCCAATATTACATAAGATCAAATAAGACACGACAAAACTATAGTCTCAGGTAAAGAATGCTGGAACAAAACAAGCCGACATAAGGTTGGGTAAAGAAAGGCAAAACCAGATCAGAGATGTGATCCTGAAGGACAATCAGATGTAGCCTGGAATCCATCCTAATCTCCAATGTTTAATACAGGCGATTAGTTTGGAAGCGCTCACAAGGCATTTGAGTTCTGGGGCGGGACAAGCACGCGCAGAGTAATCAATCAAACAAAGAGAGGATGTGACAACAATAGCGCGACAAGAGTAGATGTTAGTCCAGTTTAAAGCACAGCACAAACATCCTTCCTCATAATAAATAGTTTTAAAGCCTCTTCTTGTTGTGATTTCATTGATATATCCAGGTCTTTTAAAACAAAATAAATAAATAATAAAAACAGAGCAGAGCGCAGCACCGAGCGGTTTCTCTGTGACGGGCGCCATGTTTGTTTTGACAATGCTTGGCGATGAAGATATGATATTCTTTCTGTATGGCTCTGATTGGCTCGGTTTCTTTCAAAACGAGGAAGTGAGCAGGCATTACCACACCCACTTTCTTACAAAAAGTAAGAAAGTGGGTGTGGCTTATCGCCAGGCTCATTCAGATGTGGAGATGTCCAGATGTAGGTTTGAGAGTGGAATTGGGATTCAAACCAATCTCTTCTTTTTTCCTCTCTCTCTTCTAATAATAACTATCTTCCTGTCCAGTTGTTGATGGACCTGACTCAAACTCCACGTGTCCTCTGTTTTCATAAAACATTTGAGTAATTGAATCCTCGTCCTCACCTGACGTCCTCCAGGTTATAGTAGATGTTGCGGTTGATGTCTTTGATGCAGATGGCCATGTTGGGAGACTGCAGCTTCTTCATGGTGAGCTGATGAGGGAAGGCGGTAACAAAAAGAGCCCTGAGCGTGTCTACGCTGCTGACCGCTGACGGCATCAGGACCTGCTTTGTCTCCTCCAGGTACTGCAGGTACAGCACGCCTAACAAAAACCAACACACACACATACACAACCTCAGTCTGTGGCTCGGGAATACACAAAGTGTGACGCACACATACCAACAGCACTGAAATAACACTGTGTAGGGTCTTAATTGTGGGTACCTATGAGAGAAATCTTGTGTCTTCACAGAGATAGTCATGATTTGACTAGTGATCACGCTATCTTGGAAATGATTTCTCACATATTGAGCACGAGGACTAGTTGGTGTAATGGGTTGATTAGTAATCATTCAAATAGAGAGATAGTCATGTAACATGATGTTTACATGAAGACAGAGCATCAAAATAAGTCAATCTCTGATTGTTTGCGAATAATTTAAGGTTGTAGAAACATGTCAAAGTTAAGCAATAATAATAATAAGCGAATTAAGACTGCTCATAGTTTTGGTCTATTGCTGGAGGTCCAAAACTATTTTGTAGTTAATAAGTGCAAGATCAGCTCAAATGAATTTTTAGTGTGTGTGTGTGTGTGTGTGCATCTTACCCAATGTCCTCTCTCTGCTCTGTGTGGGCAGACTGGCTCTCGTTTTTGTTCCCCTGCTGAAGGAGTCGAATGTGGGCGGAGCTTTACTGTCCGACATGTTTTCGGAGGCCAAAAGCTTCAGATCTTCTGCTGAGGTCAGCGCATCGACACAACCTTCAGGGGGCGGAGGACTCTTAACCTGGTCAGAGGTCATTGGACGGGTGCAGAAACATGAGTTACAACTGGACGGCCTAAGAATAAAAATGGCTTCTTAATTCACTGAATACATTTCAAAATGCACTTGAGGTTTGGGTTCCCAGCTGTGGAAATGCCCAGTTCAAGCTGAGAAGGAAGAACAAAGTGAGGCCAAATAATTCAGAGGGGATTCACTGCAGGAATCCTGCAGCAACAAGTCCCAAACACACCAATTACAATGAAGCTTCTACTGGGAGCTTCGTCCGTGGGTTTCAGTCCAAAGACTTTAACCTCTAAAAAAAGACACTCACGACACTGATTTTAACAGTATTTCCAAATGTGTAAATGTCACGAACCAAAGACTGAAGCTTCTGAGTTGAGAAACTCTGCAGGCCGAGCCTTTCAGACATACTTCAAACTCATTTCGCCGAAGAACTGCGAGCCGCTAAGGCAGCTATGACAGAAATGTCGTGACATGAGGCGGATCACGGCGAAGCAGACAGGAAAAACAAGAACCAGAGTGAGAGATGGATAGGAATAAAACAAACAGAGAGAGAAAGAGAGACTAGCACTGATCATCACTGAGCTGTTTCCTTTTATTTCATGGATTTAACCTTTATTTAATCAGTAAAGCCTCGCTGAAATCCACTTTAAGAGTCATGTCCTGGTGACGACAGACAGTGGATAGTGATGTACAGAAAACATAAAGCAAAACCTCAAAGGATGAAAGACATGAATAAGCAACTTTTAGGCAAGTTAAAAGCTTAAATCATCCCCCAACCTTATTAATAAATGAGGCAGAGCATGTGCAGACAGGAGAGACTGATCAAGTCGGCAAACACGTGCGCACACATGCACAGAGTGGCAGGATAACAACAAACTGACAGAATGAATAGAATCTTGTAGTAAAGACAAAAAGACAGACAAAGGGACAGACTTACAGACACGGACTAATGGACAGATGGACAGGCAAAAAGACGGACAGAGAGAGAGAGTAAAGAGCGTGTGCGTGTGTGTGTGTGTGTGTGTGTGTGTGACTCTAATCAGGCGATGCTAAAAGCCTTCAATAAGTAAATACCATTTACCTAACCGCACGGTCTGGTAATGTTCATTCCAACGGCATGAAACACAAACACACACACACGAACGCACACAGGCACACGGACCCACCCGTTACACGTCCACTAAGTGTTTCTGACACGTAGAGCATCCCCACTTAAAGATGACAACATACGCTGTGAAGACTGCTAATTAGAGACCTGAGAGATGTTGACAGGCCGCAATTTCTTGCGTAGAGCCAATGCTCTGAGTAAGACCTTACTACATGTGATTGTATCATGCTGACAAACAATAGTTTCCCTTCTAATTCACAACTTCATTGAAATTCCGGATGCAGGGGCGTGCCATTTGTCCATGCTCATCACGAAATGATTACGGTAATTTTCAATTGCAAATTGTCCCAATCTTTGTGAAACCCTGCAATTTCTCAGATAATCTCACAGCATTCCTACAAAGTACATTGCATTTGTTTTTGTAATTAGTCACAAAGTCAGAGAGTTCAAGAAGTAAAGATCCTGGAAATACAAATAACTGTAACTTATGCTGCTCAGCTGTAGGGAAATGTCACTTTGGCTGGATAAAATCTTTTAAAGCTTCTTGTTTAAAAGGTTGCATATATAGCATACTGGTACATATACAGTATATACTGTAGATGTTTGTACACAAGTGTGCCAGGTCTACTCATGTTTACGTCAAATCGTGACTCTAATTGATGGAGCAGCCATTTACAGACACGTTAATACCAGGGATGTCCCGATACAACTTTTTCACTTCCGATATGAATTCAATATTGCAGACTTGAGCATTGGCCAATACCGATACCGATCCGATACAATATCAGCACGAATCATACATACTTATTACTTATTTTGTAGTGTGGAATGTTAAAAAAGGCTTGATCTAGTGATGTTACTCAAACAGAGAACAATAGTCAGCAACAGTAGGTATGAGAAAAACTGTCCCTTTTATTATTAATCAATTGGTTACATACAGTACATGTTAACCTTCAACATAATAACTACAGTATTATAGAATTGAATAAATATAATATATATCAGAGATGTTAGATGCAGTTCGATAAAATCCGTTATTCATTTTCTGGCTGATATCGGACCGATATCAATATTGGATCGGGACATTCCTAGTTGATACTTGGTCAGTGTTTAGCTTTAACTCTACCTTCTTTATTTGATGTTCCTTTTTAAAAGTTGTCGAAGCTTTTCTCTGCATTCAATTTGACATACTTTTTTATTGTTTACCAAGAACAACACAATGATGCGTTGGAGCTCAGTTGGAACCACAGCCTGCAGTCAGTTGGATTATTTACTCTGTGAACAAGCAGCTGGTGTCTCTGTACGACACTGGCCAGCAAGGGTGCGAGGAGATTCTTGTGATTCCCAGGAAGAAAATTCCTCTGAAGAGGTGTGTGACAACACTGTTGTGTCACTCCCAGTCCAGATTGTGTCGAGGACCAGTGACTGAGAACCTGTGGCTGCTTCACAAGGACTGATGAACATCATTACTAGACTTAACCTGTGCTCTGATGAAAACAGTTCTCTGCTTAATGACAGTCACTCACTGTTTTGTTGTTAAAGCAAATTTCACACTTTGTAGTGTTTTTTTTTTTTAAATGCATAAGGAATTCTGACAGTTTTATTTAAATTTATACTGACTTATCAACGATAGCCCATGTCTGATTCTGTCAGTACCTTCTGACTGACCAGAGATAGTTTGGATGAAGTGATTGACACTATTATATACAACACAAAGGAAAGAGAAGATCCTGTATGATAAGGATGTTTGACACACAAACACAGGCACACATGCACACGCACACAGATATACACAGTGGCACGATAAAAACAAACTGACAGAATGAATAGAATCATGGATTAAAGAAAAAAAGACAGACAAAGAGACAGATATACAGACAAGACAGAAAGACAGACATCAGAGCTCAGACGGAGAGAGAAAGTAAGAGAGCATGCAAAACAGAGAGATACTGACAGACAGACACAAACAGACAGATGGAGAAAGACAGACACACACACACACACACACACACACCGATGGATAGACATAGTGATACACAGACAGAGACAGAGATAGACAGACATACATACGGAAACATAGACAGACATGCTAGTGGGTAGGGCCTAACCCCTCTGCCCTTTAACCTCTCCCCAGAGGAGAGGTGCTTCGCAGCACTGACACAGTAGGGTCAGTAATATCCTACCTGTGGGCGGAGCTACTGGACATGTCCGTCCCCTGTTTCCTCTCCTTGTGGAAACTCTAATCCTTCTGACCGCACAGAGAAACTTTTTCTGTGGTAGCGACAGCTTTATAAAACTCCTCTGCTCCCTCCAGCTCCGCCTCAGTAAACACCACTGGTTCTACTGGTCTGACTGGTGGAGCTGCTTCACACCACAGCGTTCCAGTTCGAGAGGCGGGCTTAGACCACCACACTCACAACCTGTGCCAACCACCTGCTATAACATGATAACAACCTGCTATAAGATAATAACCGCCAACCATTTATTTATAATAACCTGCCATCACATTACATCTGCTATAAATAACCACCCATTACATCATAACCACCACCTGTGTGGAAAACAACGTGGGACAAGGCATACACTTAAATCCAGGAAATGTCATACACACAAAAATATTTATCCAAGCATATTTCCTTTGAACATCCAAATTAGTGTGGATTGGAGCACACATGTGCTCCTTCTCTGTCCACGCCCCCATCTAACTATGCAAATCATCAAAATGAGACCGGCACCGGGATTCTTCTTAAGAGTATCAGAAAACTACAAAGAGGATATTTAAGACTATGACTCATGATTACATGTCATTTCAGTGTACTATTTCAGACAATGAGAAATGAGAGCTGTGTCTCTGATGACAACAGATCTGGCAGTTTCCCAGCATCACCACTAAGTGTCTCCAAAAGCATTGATAGCTGTAGAATTGTGGCTTTTTGTGCATGAGTACCCTTTGTACATGACGCCCCAGGTCACTAATGATAAGACAAGGTGAGGCAAAACAGGACAAAACAGGATGTGAGAAGACAAAAATAAAACTTGACAAAAGTGACAAGATAAGAAAAGATGACGTAACAAGACACATCAACATGTCAGTAAACCTCACTTCCATTCCAGGCTCCTCATGCTGTCCCAGGATAATGGCTGCATGCTGAGGATACTTCTGCCTCAGGTGCTCCAGGATGCCCAGCTTCTTCTCAGGAGAGTGTGGAGCTGTGTCGCAGGAGGAGGACAACAGGTCAGGGTTACTGTGCAGGATGCTGTCGTCCTGCTGTTTCCTCTGCAGGAGCTCAAAGCTGCTGTTCAACTCCAACACTGTAGAAGATCACAGCACAGACAAGACTCACAAAACACATATTTTCTTTGCTGTACAGCAATGTACAACCATGTTTCCTGTCGGAGCAGCCCTAATTTGTTCTAAAATGGTTCAGCCATTATAACTAATAAGCCCAATTCCGACTTTTTAAAAATTTGTTTTAGTGCAAATAAACAATAGTATTATGTGAAAAATGTTTGAATTTTATTTTAAAGTTTTTGCATAACATGTATACCACAATATGATTTTTTCCCATTTAAAATAAGTGCTGTGTCCAGTAACACTTCCAGTTTAAATATCTGGATACCTTTATGGCTCTTGTGTTCAGTGCTTTTTCTTGTGTCTGTTAGTCCAGCTTTTTCCAGACACTGGTAGATCTTCTTGATAACAGACACTTCCTCTATCTGATGGTGGTATGCTCCATGTAGGTGCTTGTCCCTACAGTTTGGATGTTTCATCCTGGATAGTGGCTCTGACGCTGATTATTCCTTGTGTTAAAACCTTTCCTGTTGAGTCTCCCAACCGTGGTTGAAAGACACAGGGGAGATATGTATACTCCAGGGCCGGAGGTTGCTTCTCCTCCGGGGTTAACTCCCGTATACCTCACGCTCGTCAAAGTCATGACCGCTTATAAAGAACAGGCCATGTGGTTGTCTCAGAGCTGCACTTTATTTTCTTTCTGCACTATGAACATAGCCTCACTATCTATCCCAGTCGCCGCGTAGGACTCTCCCATCAGCATGCACACACCTCCTTCCTCCGCAACTTCCTTTCACACATACCTGCGTGCGTAGTCGCGCGCATGCACACACTACTTCACTCACATTCACACACTGAGCTGCCCTACCTGAAACACATTCAAGTTAGACACATCTCACAACACTTGGTATCCCTATGTCTGCTTAGTGTATACAGCTTCAGGATGCTGGACATGAGGTGGACCCCTCCATCCATAGTGAGGAGCTTTTTCTTGTATTTATATCTGTGGATTCAATCTCCTCCTTTGTCCAGTTTATGGTCAACACTGGGTATCTGAGGACCGCAGTGCATACATGTTGGTGGCTCAGATTTTAGGTGTAGGTACTTGGTTGTTCTTGACTTCCTTACCTGTAAGATCTCTAGGTAATTGTAGCTGTGCCTGGATGTCTCCAGTGTTTGCCTCTCGTAGGTCAACTCCCTTAGCCCTGATCATCTTGCCTCTCTTGGATACCATCCAGCCACAATTATCTAACTTTAGTGACTACCCGATGTCCTTGCTGTATACCCTGGTAATGTGGATCAATGAGTCGATGTCTTGCCCACTCTTAGTATACAGCTTGATGTCATCCATGTAGAACAGGTGAATGATTGTTACTTCATTTCGAAATTGGTATCCATTGCCAGTCTTGTTGAGGCCTGTATAAACCAGCAGGGATGACAGTTTGTCTCCTTGGTATATGCTTCACTTGATAATGACCTGGGCATTAGGCTTTGAGTTGGCCTCTAGGGTGAGGTTTAACATTCCCATGGAGTTCATAATTGAAGGCAATTAGTAGCAGTGATGGGAATAACAGTGTTACAAATAACGAAGCTACTAACGGCAGTAGAAACAAGTAATCTAATTGATTTATCTTTCCATCTTAATAATGCCGTTACCGTTACTGACAAAAAATGCAGCACGTTACTATAATTGAAGTTGTTTTTTTCATTGGACCAGACTTTTTTTTGTTACTGTTCCCCCTTGGTTAGTGGGCAGTGCGCGAGACAAGTTCATAAATGCTGCTGATTGGCTGAGGTTGAGTGAAATTTCATGGTAAGCCAATCAGAGATAGAGTTTGGCGGTTGTTCGAAAGTAGCACGCATAGCCGAACATACAACAAACAACAACCCAGGCGAGTCAGTCATTGAGAGACAGTAGACAGGTATGGACGCGAGCCCAAATAATCAAAAAGTAGCCTTCTCTAAAAGGAAGTATAGCCATTACTTTTCACCCTAAGAAATCAAAGCAACGAATGTCACCGTGAAATGCACATTATGCCCTGGGTTGTTGTCTGGCAGTTTGATGGGCTATTTTCCTTCTGGACATCCTTCATGATCATGACTGTTTTGCCTTGAGGCAGCCATTTTGGGTAAGTCCCATCCCTCAGCAGCTGGTAGGTCTGTGCTGCTAGGCATTAATGGAGTGAAGTTTGCTTCTTCAGCCAGTTTGTATGGATCATAACAGGGCCCGGTGCTGTCCAGCTCTTCATCTTTTGCATCTTTCTTGGATTTCTGCCATTGAGACGGTTACGTGTTCGGGGAGGTTACTGTGGTCATCTCTTATGCTGTGAGGCAATGACAAGGGAACTCTGGATTTTTCAACCTCCTACTTGGAAAAGTGACTTGGAACTTCACCTAATGTTGGAGTTCCCACTCCGTAAAGCCAGTAATAAAAAAGTTTCCGACTTCTTCGCGAATATGTCTCAACGTCACAAAACAATGGTGGCACCCAAGAAGAATGACATGTCAGTGGTAAAATGTTGATTAAAAGCATTTTTAATGTCAAACATACAATGGTCACAATGTTAAAATGCATTTAAAATGGTTCTTTTATATATATTATTTCAATTATTATTTTGTTTATTTTTTTGTGCGCTGTGTAATCACGTGAATCACTTTGAGTTCCTTGTTGCTGAAATGTGCTACATTACGTTGCCTTGCTGTAATGGGTCAATAAAAAATTATCATACTTCTACTCACACTAAAAATAATGTCTTTATTGCAAATACTATCTCAGTCTTTCTCTCAGTATTTTTTTTCGATTTTACAACGTGCTGTTTCATGGAACGCAGCATTATGGCAACTAACCATCGGCCTTCTGTTTTATATGATGCTTTCTTCTCCCATATGCCTTTACAGCATGTTTCCATTTCAGGTCATGGTGGCTCTGAATTGCTGTTATTCTCCTGACATTGAGAGAACTTCTATATACCTATATAAAATGCAATAAAAATTGGCCACATTTCGGTGGATTTTGACCCTTTTTTGAGCAGAATTACAAGTTGTATTTGTCAACGCTAAAAAGACAGTTTTCTGTTTAGGATAATATAGAAACACTGCCACATTAGTACTCGAAGGAAGTAGTAGTAGGAAGTACATTAACCATTAACAAAGTACATTATAAGACAACTGTCTGTTCTGCTACTGAAGGAAAGGATGCGTGTAATGTGCTACTTCTGGCATGCTCGGATGGATGAATGCCTCCTGATGGTGTTTATAGTATCGTTGCACTGCTTTAACTAATATGATTAGCCAGCAACACAGAGTGGGATTCAATCGGGTCACATTAGCTCGTGTTAGCATCTTTAACGTGCTGCTGCTGCTGTGTGAGACTCTGGACAACCATCAGAGGAAGCATAAGACACAGAGACGATACACGGAGCACATCTGAGTGATCTGGTTCAGTGAGGCCTGCAGGGCTTTCAGCTCGTGGCTGCACCGTTTGAAGGTTTGACTCACAACGTCCTTCCGTCCGTGCACAAACACTGCACCGAGATGAGCTTCACAGGCCGGGGACAGAGCGTAAAGTCTCACACTCAAACATTAACACACACATATGTCGACCTCACCTTTTCAATGACCCTCGTCTGTGTGTAGCTACAACTACTGCTACACAGAAGCTGCTCCCTTCAGGGCTTTTATGACATGACAAACCAAAAAGAAAAAAATAGGATTAAATATATAGACCGTACCGAGATTCGAGCTAACCACAATGTGTGTAACACATACAATAATGTAAAAATTATTAGTACCATAACTGATAATGCTGACTACAAAAATTAACATCGACGCGTCATTCAATGTTATAAATTCATAATCAGGGTTTCTGCTTCATTTTTGCTGCAGTACATTACAAGAACTGCTGGGCACAGTGTCATTTACCCATTTACATTGTGAAGAAGAATTGTGCAACAGAAGAAGAAGAGGATGGTCACATGACTCGAAGGCCATAAAATAATTTGTATTTTTAAAAGAACAACAAATGGATTCATATGTATTTTGTACAATCACTGTGTTTTAATGCACTTAAAATATTTGTATATTATGTACATTATAATAAAAATTGTATATTTTTTAATGAATTTGGGAAAGCTGTAATGACATTTTTTGACCACTAGGGGAGGGGCAATGTTGCACCTCCCTGCAAACTCCACCTATGCAATCAGCCCGTACTTTTTTCAGTGTTTACCACCCACAGCAATACCACTGTGTCAGTAACTATAATCTGAATTTGAGTAGCGCAAGCACTCGTGTTTCTCTCTGAGACGGTGAGAGCAAACGTGACGTTGTGATGATAATAATAATATTATTAAGAAAGTGTCTATTTGTACGGTTGCCGTATGGACCACCCCCAGTGCTATTGGTATGATTACCGAAGTACAAGTACATAGAGTCTTAGGGCTAGGGTTAGGGTTAGGTTATAACCCAATATCACAACAATTTTTAGGTTTATGGTTTAGGTTAGGTTTACGGTTAGGTTTTGTCTTAGTCACGTGACCTAAACTGGCCAAATAGGGGCGCTACGTAAGGATAGAATGTCGGTATATTGATACGGCAACCGTACGGATAGCCACTGCCTGTTATTAACTTCCTCAACTGGAGTTATTATTGGAACTCTTCTTCTCGTACACTCTGCATGAAATAGTTGCGTTATTTGTGAGGGTGCTGTCACTGTAGGTTAAGCATGTCATGCATCATTTTAGAGCTTGTGAAGGATAACTCAGTATTTAATGACATGCAGTCGTTCCTTCAGTAAAATATTGGGAATAAAAACAACTTTCAATCTAGTTTGAATGAGCATGAAAAGACACGTTAATGCAAAGAAGCGCCTCAAAGTTTCTCTCATTGCCTTAAAGGTTTCCCTTTGGTTGAATAATTGAAGTCATTAGGTACCATGCACAGGCTGGGGGCAGTTTGGCCTGCAGACCGTGCATTTGTAACTCAGCCCTCACAGTTTTTAAAACCCTTTGTGTGAACATTCAGGACAAGTAGGAACTCTCTGAGCTTCATTTGGGAAAACGTAGACATTAGCGTCCACAGTGAAGAACACGCAGTGACAGTTTTTCCTCCATGAACAGAAATAATGAGGGCACTTTCTGCAGAACAGAGGACAACGCCACACTTTTGGACAAGTGAACTTTGTATGTGGCCTCGCTGCAGTGTGTGCACTGGGCAGCCGAAACACTGACAAACTGAAGATCAATGGAGAAAGCTCACTTAAAGGTGCAGTCTGCAACTCTTATAAAAGTGACTTTTTGACATATTTACTAAAGCTGTCACTATGTAAGGACAGCTTTACATCAAACTAGTAGTTTGTGTGAAAAAAAAGAAAAAAAAACAGGCTCATTGAGCCCCAGCCTTTGCCAGAATGCACCATGACTGAGCAAAAAGAGACAATCAGAGCCAGGATTGTGTTTGATGGGCTGTCTGGCAGCTGTTTCTCACAGGCCCCGCCCCTTTTCCGGAGCTAGAGCGCCGTCTTTTTTACAGTGTATGGTCTGGAGGAGTAGAAGATGGAATTGGTGACTTTTCTGCTTGAAAGGTAATTACTGCTGCTTGATTTACATTATGTTTGATTTGTAATTGTTACACTAGAACTCTGTGGTACATGTGTTGTTCATGTGCTGGGAGCAGCCTCAGTGTGGGCTGCTGTAAGTGACACTGTGTTGTTGTTGCTGCTGCTGCTGAAGTGTGTGCACATTCAGAGAGAGAAGTGCTGCTGTAATATGCTTTTAACAGAGCATGTTATATTACTGTGATGTTGCTGTCAGACGAATGTTAGCTTGTTAGCTCCTCTGAGGGAGGGACTTTGGAAAGTTTGGAGGCAGAGCAAGAGAGCAGCGGGGAGGGAGGGGGAGAGAGGAATCTGAGAGTTGCGGACTGCACTTTTAAACCATAAAACCTTAACAGTTTAACCCTTTATCTATAACAGATTGAACCTTTAACTGCTTAAGAATCAATACACGTTTTATCTTTGGAGCGATGATTGTTATATTTTTTTTAATCTTCTTAGCGGGACAATTAATAACCAATGGCGGGCTGCATTTGGCCCGCGGGTCGTAGTTTAGACACCCCTGGTTTAAAATTGTAACTACTCCAAACCTAGATATTTGGAGTGGTGGCCTAGAGCAGAGGTTCTCAATATTTTGCCATGGCCATTAAATCGTGACCAACTTTTTTTTCTTTTTTTTTTTTTAGAATTCAACAGACCAAATTAAATTTTTCAAACACACACATATATAATATTTTCAAAATCATAAATCTATATATTTTCCAGTGCAACATGAATTTCATGGCATGTCTGTGAAAAGACAAGTTTCTTTTAAAATGTCCAACATGAGAGACATTAAGTATGTATTTATTTTTGACCAGCTGTCCGCGACCCACCCAGTACAGGTCCGCGACCCACTTTTGGGTCCCGACCCACCAGTTGAGAATTGCTGGCCTAGAGGTCACACAAGGATTCTAGTTCTCTTCCTACCACTGTCATATTCCCACGGTCCAAACACATGTATGTTAGGTTGACAAAAAGTCTTTAAAAATCTAAGTTTTACAATGTCTAGTTTATTTTTTTTTAAGATTAAATCTAATATAAAAGTACATGTATTCAGTGTTAAAAAATAAGAAAAAAACACAACATTAACCAAAATGTGTCGATTAAATCGAGGGTGTTTGGAAGGAATATGAAACGGCCCCTGCATAGACTGTCAGAAAAAGTGCTGAAAGACGTTCAGGAGACTATCTTCATCTTTCTAGTTAAACAGCTGCATGTCAATGTGCCTGCATGGATGATTCAGTTCAGGAGTCTACATTTAGTCATTTCACTTTGATAGGAACTTTCTTTCAAGATGAAACCTAAATGCCTTTAACCCAAACCTGTGGTTAAAATTATTAGGTTTATTTTTATACCACAATTGATTTATTTTTTTACAGTTTCTTCCTAAAAAGCACACTACTGGTCTTACATATGATGTCTCTACATACTGTTTGAAGTGAGTCCAGCCTTACCTTCATGCTACATTTAACAGAAACCAAAGGCGATAAAGTGGCCACTTGTTTTTGCTCTTCTTTGAATGTATATCACATCTCTATATACAGTATAGATGAAGACGCGCTGCATATCACTACATAAAGCGCATTACATTTATGCTTGTCATATACTGCAAAACTCACTATGGATGTGTGTTATTTACTTTTGTGCTGAAATCTGTTATGCTGATACAGATTCAGGTATAAACATATAGTAGGGGTGGGAGCGCCCCTATCCTCTGTGACCCTGTACAGGAAAAAGTGGGAATAAATGATGAGATAAAGGGAGATGTCTTGTTGTAGTAAAATAGATGCAGGCGAGGTGGTGTGTTGCTGCCTCTACAGGTCAGCAAAGGAAGTGTGTGGACCATAAAGAAACAGTCTCTGGTGTAGACTGGATTTTTCTAAAGGAAGTCATGACGATGATGACGTTAATGATCATATATTAGCTGTGTGCTTCTGGACTATTTTCAGACTGGCATGATTTGTCAGTTTAACTAAAACTCTTATTTGTTTTATTGTTTATTTTCATTTCTATATTTAGTTTGAAATCTCTTTAGTTCAAAGTCAAATTCATTTTAATTTACTAAATGACAATAACAAATAAAGTAAAAATATATTTGTCTTCTTTTCACTCTTCAAAATATCGTATCGACTCAGTGGAACAAGTATCGTCCCAACGTAACACATCCGATAGATGCAAAGTTTTTCCTGCCAAAACTAATGTTAGTTCACATGATGATCTCTAATGCAGGTATTGTTTTGGTGACAACTAACGAAGTACAAATACCTCATTACTGTACTTAAAGCTGATATCTGGAGTTTCTGAGAAGTTTATGTTTATGTATGATTCTTTTGAAATGCGAAAAAAAATAGCTAACTAGTCTTTTACTATGGTCTACTGCCGGTGGTCATTGAAATACATTAATATATATAAGTCCCTCCTTTGTCCTATAGACCCCTATACAAATGGAAACGATTGCCGAATGCGCCCAGCCAATAGGCTTCGACTTCCTGTTTTTGAAACTGTCAATCAAAGTGAATGCGGAACTGTGCACGGAAACAAGGCCACACGTCACAACAGCAAACAGGTAAATATGATTTTGGCTCTTACCTGACCCATAGACCTATATCAATGTGACCCAATGCGACTTTGTTATGTTCCGCAATGCACGTGCAGTAAAGTAAAGGCGTGGCTTCTGGTAGATTGGCAGAGGCAGTGGGAGGTAGTGAGGCTGTTTAGGGCGGGACATCGAAACGTTTCTCAGAAACTTCGGATATCAGCTTTAAATGGTTTTTCTGGTATCTGTACTTTACTTGAGTATCTAATTTTTTTGGCGACTTTTTACTTTTACTCCTTACTTTTTAAAAACACATATCTTTACTTTCCATTTTAAAAATGAGCTTGTTACTTTTAAGCCCTCCGAAGATGATGTCATGATGTAAAAAGACGCAAACATTTTCAAGTTTTTAAAAATTTGAGCATTTGCATTTTTTTTTTTTCTCTCGACACATTCTATTTATTTACAAATTGTATTTATTATAAGGGCTGAATTCTCCAGGTGTTCAAAGGTTGTTTCCACGCACCAGTATTCTACAAGTTCTTAAAAAATAAAAGATTTCTTATTATTGAAAGGACTTTTTTTTTTAAATTCAAGTATTTATACATTTACTTTAGTAAAAATATAAAAGTAGTGCTTCTTCTGTTGTTTTATCAGTTTGTCATCATCAGCGTTGGGTAAGTTACTTTTTTCCCCCTCAAATAATTGCAAACAGTGAGAAAACAAAGCAAATATGCACTTAAATTAAATATGCATGTAAGTTAAGTTACTTTAATTGTAACTAATAATATATGACAATTTTTCACTTTTGTAATGAGTTACATTACTGAGATAGGAATATAGTACTGTAATATATTGTAAAAATAACTATTGACTCCCAACACTGGTCATTATTAGCAGGATCACAGCTATTAGAGACATTAATATGCTGACATTGGCCTGATGATAATATCTACAGATGTCCTCACCTGTGAACCCGGTGTTCTCTGGAGGTTCCTGTGGTTGATCTGGAGCTGCTTTGGGTTTATGGACTAGGTTTCCTTCACTCCCGGCTCTCATCAGCCTCTCTCCGATGCGCAGCATGCATGAGCGGTTCCCGGGGATCTCCTTCCTCCTCTGCCCTGCAGAAGCTGGTCGACTCAGACCAGACGAGGACTTGGACATGTCTCCTGCTCCTGGGTCCTGCTGGGTGTTAGATCTCCTGCTCCTGCTCCTTGGTAATGCTGGGTGTTAGATCTCCTGCTCCTCGGTCCTGCTGGGTGTTAGATCTCCTGCTCCTCAGTCCTGCTGGGTGTTAGATCTCCTGCTCCTCAGTCCTGCTGGGTGTTAGATCTCCTGCTCCTCAGTCCTGCTGGATGTTAGATCTCCTGCTCCTCGGTCCTGCTAGGTGTTAGATCTTCTGCTCTCTGTCTGCTTTCAGCCTCTTTCGTGTCCTTTCTTTCCATCACACGTGCCTGTGGTGAGTGCGCAGCTGTCCTAAAGCATGGAGACACTTTTCTGCGGGCTGTGTGTCAGCCTGTGTCCTCTGAGAGCTCCACCTCCCTCCCCCTCTCTCTCTCTGTTTGCCCTTAAATCTACATTAGATTTTTATTATATAATAAATTCATGTAGTTACACTATACTTACACACTGTATATAAAGACACCCCTCTGACCACCACCAACATTCATGCACAAATCATACCCATTCATACGAGGCAATGTAGGTAAAGTGCCTTGCCAAAGGACACAATGACAACAAGTGCCTAATTCCAGCTGGGGGGATACACCCTGGACAGGACCCCAGTCCATTGCAGGGAAAAAAAAAATCTGTTCAAATTTTAATGCAATTGAAACAAACAAACAAATATAAAATCAAATAGGAAATATAATGAATTTAGTTTATTAACCTTATTGTAGCATCAGTAATAATACCTTTTTATCTACAGCCATAGCATTCTATTAACAAGAATGCATTATATATTAATGTTAATATTACTAAATGACATTTACATAAAGGAGACAACCCCTAAAAATGCCAACCACAACCATCATGTAAATATTATATTAATATCAGTATTATTTGGTTTTAACCTCTATATTTCGAGGAGGTTGATTCACATAACCCCGCGACCCTGATAAACGGGAATAAGCGGGTATGAAGATGGATGGATGGATGGATGGATGATTCACATAATTGCAGTTATTTTTACTCCCAAATTGTTGCAAAAGTTTTTTTTTTAAGCCCTGTAATTTCCCACAAATTACATAAGACATTCAAGGGCCTGTAACATACGTGTTTGGATTTTGTACGTCTTACATAAATCCTTTCCACGTGATAGAATAATAAAGAAAATGTTGTTTTTCCTCTGAAATAATCAGGATTTTTTGTGGTTTAAATCCAATTATGTCATATACAGTATGGGCCCATACTAACACGATGGGTTCTCTTCTTATTTGAAACAGCTGCTTGGTTTGGCGACTGTGTCAGAGAAAAACCCACAGCAGAGTGAAAAAGACTGCAAATAATAAACCTTACAGAGGAGAGCTACATATGGTACTTCACTAAAATGTATTGTGTATTTCTATTACAACATGGGTTCTCAACGTGTGGGTCAGGAACCGTTATAAGTGGGTCGAAGGCAAAAACAAACCAACCTAACCACTTTCTTTTTGTATTTGGAAATCCCTCTTCACTTTTTGTTTGGAATGCTAAGATAAAACAGCATATTTCCTTTAGTTTATGGTTTTAATGGGTCATAAATTCAGTAAAATTAGTGTTAACTGATAGAAAGTGTCTATTCGTACGATTGCCGTACGGACAACCCCCGGTGCAATTGGTACGGTTACTGAAGTATGTAGTGTCTTAGGGTTAGGTTAGAACCCAATATCGCAACAATTTTTAGGGTTAGAGTTAGGTTTAGGGTAAGGTTTAGTCTTATGGCACGTTCACACCAAACGCTTGTCACAAGCGTCAAAGAGGCTCGGGACGCGCATTCAGCGCGTCAAGGGGAGGGGCTTCTCTGTTGCCGATGGTGTTCAGAGGGCTATAGAGAAGTGTGGTTGAATGGAGAATAAAGTGTGGAGTTCCTTGCTGAACACGCCGCCTCTGACCCCCGTTCATCAGCTCTACATTATCCAGAGAGTGGCTTGGCTTTATTTGCCCCGTTTCTGGATTCACCAGAGCTGCGCTCGGACGAGAGTCACTTTTAGCGCTACTTCCGTGTTTCCCGTGCCTCGTGTGACGACCTGCTGACCCGCATTGGCGCTTGCATCTCCTACCAGGACACTAACTACAGGTGCTCTATTCCAGCAGAAGAGCACCTGTCCATCTGTCGCTGCCTTCGGTTCGTGTTTTTTTTTCTTCTTCTCATTATTCTGAATACGTCACATTTCCTGATTGGTCGATGCGCCGCGATATGCGCCAAAAGTTCAACAATCCCAACTCCAGCGTCGGCCACGTTGGAGGCGCCGGACGCACGTCAAAAACGTCCGTCGCGCGAAAAGCTTCAAAACGCGCAGCACAGGAGGACCTCTGACGCTCCCTAGTGGCGCGTCCACCATATACTTGATATGTACACCTGACAATTTTTAACGCGTTTGGTGTGAACGCGCCATTGGTCACGCAACCTAAACTCGGTAATGACTGACCTATGACATGATCTAAACTGGCCAAATAGGGGCGCTGCGTATGGACAGAATGTCGGTATATTTATACGGCAACCGTACAGACAGCCACTTCCTATTCTGTATTATTTAAGCTATAAACTGCTTTATATTTTTTTGTTATTATTCATATTCTGTAGGTGATGTTGATGGGAAATCTACGGTGTCAGGTGAATGCATTTACAGAAACGAACACAAATGCAAACAGGTCACAACACGAATGCAAACCGGCCACAACGGAAGTGTTTCCGACGGACCGGTATTACAGTCGGACGGGTATTATGATATGATAGCCTGATGTGAAAAATATAAGAGTATCCTAATCAACTTTCACTTACTTTCATACGGGTTTCGATGTCTTCTTCTTGTTCTTAACTGTTCTGGTGGGTTAAAAACATCCGCCAGAAACGTGTCCGTCGGAAACACTTCCGTTGCGGAAACCCGGTGGCCGGGAAGTGTCAGGTGAACGCATTTAAAGAAATGAACACAAATGCAAAAAGGTCACAACACGAATGCAAAATGGCCACAACGGAAGTGTTTCCGACGGACCGGTATTACAGACGGACACGTTTCTGGCGGATGTTTTTAACCCACCAAGAACAGTTAAGAACAAGAAGAAGACATCGAAACGCGTATGAAAGTAAGTGAAAGTTGATTAGGATACTCTTATATTTTTCACATCAGGCTATCATATCATAATACCCGTCCGACTGTAATACCGGTCCGTCGGAAACACTTCCGTTGTGGCCGGTTTGCATTAGTGTTGTGACCTGTTTGAATTTGTGTTCGTTTCTGTAAATGCATTCACCTGACACTTCCCAGCCACCGTAGAAATCCGTGTGGAGTACGAAGGTAAAAGTTGTGTACCGTTCACCAGCATTTATTTATTACAACCTGAAGTTCCACCTAAAATAATCACGATGTTCAGTTTTCATCTTTATCCTAAACTAAACTTCCATTTGAACAGAACGATCTGACAAACAGTCTGAAAGGTCTCGTCCTGATGCGGAAAGAAGCTCAGTTCCTGCTGTCATCGCTCTGTGAGCACACAAGGCCAAATGGCTGTAATAAGTCTTTGTGAGTTTTCTGAGCCTATCTATGATGATCCGACATCTCACGCACACGCACAGACGCACACATTAGCCCGAGGGCTCAGATACAGTGAGAGCAAAAGGAGAGGGAGACTGTGTGTGACGTGAAGGGTCGGTGAGGAAGGAGGAACATTAGGAGATCTGTCAGCATCTGCAGCTCTCTCCATTATTTGAAGCTGAGCATCACGCGCACGTTCATCTGTGACAGATTGATAGACACATTCATAGAGGAGGATAAAACTCTGATCAGGGCTTTTAGGGCCAATCATACGATTGATAAATGATCAAATCAGGCTCCTTATTATTGATATTTGTCATTAAAGCCATTGTTCAGTATGTGTAAGATAAAAAGATGAAAAAGTGTCAGTGTCAGCTTTCACTTTTCTCAGCATTGAACAAAAAAAAAAAACAACTTTTTTGGCTCAGTCACGTATCGCCTTTTCTCTTTTCTGAATCCAAGTTATATTACGTCCTACTACAACATTTTGCTTAGAAAAGTACCGCTATTTAAAAGCAACTATAGAGCATAATGATGGAATGAACATGTTATAAGACACATTTCAAAGACTCATTTAGTAAATATGTGGAAAGAAACAGTATTTAGTGCAGTGGTTTTGGATCGTGACCCCATTTTCATATCAAGAATTTTTGGTGACCTGAGAGATTTTTTTCTTGAATCAGTTTTTGATCATGTTCGAGCTCATACATACATATATATATATATATATATATAATTTATTTTTTTCTGCACAATTGGACTAGATTTATATTTCACAAAGTGAGTGTATAGAAATACAATTGTTTAAGATTGTGTGTTTTAATAAATAATGTATATATTTTTTAAAGAATAATTAAATCATTAAATCAAAGATCCACATGGGGTCCTGACCCCAAGGTTGAAAAACACTGATTTAGTGGCCCCTGAATAGATTTATTTTTTATAGTTTTTATCATTTCCAGTCATCTCACATCTTGTGTGGGACCAAGACTGACAATTTATTTGCTAATTTACATGTGCCCCCACTTGAGAAGCACTGCGTTAGTGTATATGAGTTTGTAATTGAATTAAACCAAAATCAGAGTTTGTGATGAGGTGAAAAAAAACAATGTTCATCCTCAGCAGCAGCAGTGAAGCTGTGTGTATGATGAGTGTGTGTGTGTGTGTGTGAGCAGGATAAAGGTCTCTTAATGTCAGTCGTGATCGCTGCTCATTCTGGGCAGATTTGTCACGCTGCTTTACATCTGATATTTATGGAGGCGTTTCAGCCCTGCTCTACGTGTGTGTGTCCTGCTCAATATGTGGAAAGGATTTTCCCTCAAGTCCTCGTGCAGGCTTTACCATGGGACATGAGAGGGTCCCACACAGTGACCACAGCAGCTGGGTGAAACAGAGAGGAGACTAGAAAATGGGCAAGACGCAGAATCTTTACTATAAACCTCCTTTGTTTTGTGACCAATTTATGATTAAGTGCAATCAGGTCATGGGAAAACTGTGAGCACAGCAAATATTGAGTTTTATTGAATTTGTGTATTTTCAGAATCAGAAATGTTTTATTTGCCAAGTACAGTTTTTAAGACAGCACAAGGAATTTGACTTGGTAGTTGGTGCGCGGAACTGTTCATGTGGATGGTGGCAGAGGGAAAGAAGCTGTTTTTGTGTCCGGAGGTTCTGGTCCTGATGGATCAAAACCTACTTCCAGAGGGGAGAGATTGAAACAGTTTGTGACCGGGGTGGGAGGAGTCGGCCACAATCTTTCCTGCACGCCTCAGAATCCTGGAGGCGTACAGGTCCAGGGTGGGCAGATTGCAGCCGATGACCTTCTCTGCAGAGTGGATGATACGCTGCAGTCTGGCCTCGTCCTTGGCCATGGCTGCAGCGTACCAGATAGTGATGGAGGAGCAGAGGATGGACTGGATGATGGAGCTGTAGAAGTTCACCATCATCTTTGTTGGCAGACTGAACTTCTTCAGCTTCCGTAGGGAGTACATCCTCTGCTGAGCTTTTTTGATGAGGGAGCTGATGTTCAGCTCCTACTTGAGGTCCTGGGTGATGATGGTCCTCAGGAAGCAGAATAACTCCACAGAGCTCACAGTAGAGTCTCCCAGGGTGAGTGGGGTGAGGGGGGTTGGGTTCTTCCTGAAGTCTGCTATCATCTCCACTGTCTTTAAAGCGTTGAGCTCCAGGTTGTTGCACCAGGACACCAGGCAGTCTGTCTCCCACCTGTAGGCGGACTCCATCAGAGATGAGTCCGATGATGGTTGTGTCGTCCACAAACTTCAGGAGTCTGACTGACTGGTGAAAGGAGGAGCAGCTGTTGATGTACAGGGAAAAGAACACAGCACTGAGGAGATCCAGTGCTGATGGTCCGGGGAGCAGAGATGGTTTTCCCATTTGGTGGAGCTCAGATATCTACAACCAAATTAGCTGGTATTTTACACAATGATTCCTGTTATCTTTCTCCTTTGGGTCAAATTGGATCCTCTGAAGGGACAGATTTAAGCCTTGGGCCACAGGTTTGACATATGCTCTACAAAGTCAACGCAGAGTTGAGCTACATCTCATTCCCAACAGGCCTGCTGTGAAACACCACAATTTAAGAACTCTGCTCTACAGAATGGATGTCCAAACTCACCCCAAGAGGGCAGAAGTTCTGCTAAATCCCAGATATCGTTTTATACTATGGCACTATGACATTATGTTAACACTTTTCTTAACGTCTTATACATAAGGCTGACATTACATTGTCATTAGCATGAATAATGTGTCTTGAAGGCTGTCATTAAGTGTCATTCGCTAAATTATGACACCTTTTGAGCTGTTGGCATTTTTTGGTTAGATGGAGGGTTCTAATGGGGTTAGAGTAACAACGGCTTTATGTATAAAATTAATTCACCTTGGATATGCTTCTCTTAGGTTTACGAGCGATTTATCCAGTCTGTTATCACTCTCCCTCTGACACCAGTACGTCAGGCGGACCCTGCAGAGTAACCGCAAAGCGATCCGTTCCTCCCAAGTATCTTTGTGCCTTCAGATCGTTTCTTCTCCACCTCAGTCTGCCTTTTTCCGCTTAATTTGCTGTGTAACTGTTTGTCTAACGCTGAAATGGAGACTTCTGTGGGAACGTCCTCCATTACACTTGGTACGTGAACGCGCCTGACTTCAGTCGAGCAGCCAATAGTAACGCCCAAAACAGCTCATGGAGCACACGTGTTTGTAGAAAGATCTCTGATTGGCTGTGACGCTCCTGGATTTATAAATGTCTTTTACTGAGCCAGGAGGAGAACAAATTCACTGTCCACTCAGAAAATTTTGGATTACAATATGCTCAAAGATGATGGATTTTTGACCAAATGACGGCAAAAAAACTTACATACTGCAGCTTTAACTCTGCTAAGATACAGTAGGGATGTGATCGATTGTGGACAAGTTGGTGAATATCTAATCAGTAGAGCCACAATCACTGACTGATACGTTATGATCACTTTGGCATCATTTAGAAACCTTTGGCTGTGATATATTTAAAGCAAAGAAAAAACTGTAAGTGGCAACTAAAGTCACTTTATTTATTTATTTACCATGTTGTCCAAAGAAGTTTAAATGACATTTATAGAACTCTACACTCAGCTCTTTTCAGGTGGATCCATGTCATCTGAGCTGAAGCTGAAAGGCTTGTCATAGCCCATCAGGTGGTTGTAGTCCTGTGGTAACACAAACAGGTCCGGGTTCACCAGCAGACCCATGTTGTTAGCGTAGAAGGAGGTGAACATCTTGCTGATGGCCGGGATTCGGACTTGGCTCTGGTGGAAGACGCTCTTCTTCTCTGTGAGGAAGATGCTGTAGGTGATGGCCGTGTACGTGTCTGTGTCTGGGTGGTGGTACAGGCGGATCACGTAACCCTTGGTGAAGAAGTGGAGAAGGACCGGCGTGAGGAAGGTGAACAAGCCGATGACTCCGCAGAAAGCCACCTGCATGACGACGCTCTCCAGCCCCAGTCCTGTTTTCAGGAGGAACTGTGGCATTAGGATGAGGCTGGCAGCGCTAGTGCTGTAGGAGAACAACTTCACTCCTGGAGGAGAAAAGAAAGCAACCCCGTCCCCCGTCAGGAGGGTCACACTTATCCACACACTAAAAAAAAATTTTTTTTCTTTTATTCCGTGTTTTCCACATTCATTCTTTCAAATTCTGCTTTTTTTTAAAATATTTATCAAATTTTCCCAGAAAATATTAGTTTTTAACTCATGTGAGAAAACAAAATAAATCACAATAAAAGAAAATCATAAGTAAAGAAAAATGTATGTCAAAAAATAAAAATCTAATTTAGAATAATGTGTAAGCGACATTTAAAAAGTAGATATTAGTTGAACTGAGATGGATTTTTCTGACTGCTCCTTTTTAATTATTTAGATCATATAAAGATGTGTGAGAACACTATTAATGTGTCCCCTCAGGGATCAATAGTTTACTGAATCTGAGCAGGCTTATTGATCAAGTTTTGATCACCCTAATTTAAATGATCCTGATGACATCATTCCAGACCGTAATTATCATCATTTATCATTTATTTCACCACTAGGGACCAGAATATTGTAAAGTATCAACGATGTTTAAGACCCTATTATCGCTGGCATGGACTGAATGAGCGGCCCCCGAAACATTTCCCCATAACAAACGTCCTTTGCCTCATGATGATGGCGTTTCATTCACATTTCCGAGTTCAGCAGTAAATGACGTTTTCATTGGTCGATTCGTTGAATCATAGGGCCCTACACAGAGCTGCTTTTACCTCAGTCTGATCTAACATAGGTCAAACCAGTGAAACCATGACATTATCTAGTATCTTCACAGAAATGTTGTCACTGTTTGTTGAAGGAACCAATATATTGTTTACTGGAATATTGCACTATTGGAAACACTTATTCTTTTACATTGGTATGTTGACACTTATTTACAGAAATGTCGCACTAAAATAGTGTCACTGTTCAGAGGACAGTTTTTCAATTTATTGTCTTTCAAAGATAGAGAATACAAATTGTATTTTTTCAATTAATCTTTTTTTTTCTTATGTCATTGATTATAGTAGATTGATTTCTGACCAATATATCATATCATGAGATAATCGTTATCGTGATCTTTGTATCACGTATCGTGAGGTACCCACCCATAATTACTATAGCATATTATGTTACAGCTCAACTGGTGATCATGTCATACTGTGACTG
The DNA here is from genome assembly GCF_900634775.1 of Gouania willdenowi. Taxonomy (NCBI): domain Eukaryota; kingdom Metazoa; phylum Chordata; class Actinopteri; order Blenniiformes; family Gobiesocidae; genus Gouania; species Gouania willdenowi. The sequence continues at coordinate 24,525,148 of NC_041060.1, read as the reverse complement.
ATTCTAAGAATAGTGGATGTAAATGAATGCATAACTATCATCTACAGTGTTTATGTATTGTGATTGAAGACGTGCATCAGATTAATGTAAACGCTGAGTGACAGCATTAAATCATCACTTCTGCAGTAATAATGAACACCAGCTGAACTAATGCACAAAGTCTTCCTCCCCAGTGCTTCCAGCGATGTTTTTCTCCATCAGCTGAAAAAAAGACTGCCTCTGGTCGCCACCATGTGGTGGGAAGTGGATACTACAAGGCTTGAAGCAAGAACTTTAAAGGTTAACTAATGGTAAAAAAAAAAAGAGACTGACCTCTAACAGCTGTGGCGAGGGAGCCACTGTAAATAAGAGTTCCATCCTCAGAGTGAACGTTGGTGGAGAGGCAGCGTGTGGGCAGACGACAGGAAGAAAACTGCAGAAAAAAAGTAGAACATTAACACTCATATTTAGATGACTGGTGTGCACGAGAAAAAAATGCGTACTTTTTAAGACCTGCGGCCTGTACTATGAAGCCGGATTTCCTCGTATCGCTCTAACTTCGGAGATTAATAAATCCCCATGGTAACGTAGGCTGAACACCTAACTGGATAAGATCTGAGCAAGTATAAAGGTCCCACCTCCTGACCAATCACTTTTCTTATAAAATGACGGGCTTATTTTTTTTAAAAGATCCTGGTTATTGCACAGATCTGACAGCTGCGCTGAGAAAATAGATATTTATGAATAAATGCAATCCTTTAATTTACCTGATGACATCCTTTAGGAAACATACATTTTCATCTGATGGACTGACCTACATTTGTCAGGTGTTGCCGTGCGTCAGGCGCTCTTCATATCCACGGATCGATAATTTCATTAATTTATTCATTCATTCATATGCACTGGGGGTGTTGAAGAAAAAAATCAATTTGGCGATATATTGCAATATTACTTCATGTGATTCTTGGATCAATTCAAAATGCATCCATATCAATTTTTTATTTTTTTTCCCAGCCGGTCAACATGCTGGGCAGTGGGCATGTTGACCAGCTTGTGTTTTTTCAAAAAAAAAATCTAAAAAGGAAGTACTAACTTTCTGCATTTATTTGTTATTCTAGGCATATACCTCAGTTAAGTTGCACTAAAGTCAAAGTTGGTTTAAAAACCACAGGCAGATTGTATGTTATTTTTTTTATTTGAAGTTGTTGGCACGACATATTAAAGACAATGTTTTGAGTGTAAAATATGCCAGTAAAATATATTTCATACATAACGTTCTCATGAAGGTGTACAAAATTACAGATTAGTTGTTTCTTAAGTCATACATAAAATAAAAAAAATCTCAATAATTGCCTTATATTTTAATATCGGGATATATCGTATTGTATTGTATCGTGAACTGTGTATTGGGATACGAATCATATCGCCAGATGACAGGCAATACACACCACTACTATGAACTGTTGGCTATGCTTACAGCCTCAGCGAGGACACACACTATATATATATATATATATATATATATATATATATACACACACACACACACACACACAAAGTGGCAAAGGTCCAGTATAATAATATACAGTAAGTCAGTGGTACCCCCTTTGTTCGACTACAACATTTTACTCTCTACTATGAAACAACAATAGAACATAATGATGGGCAAGATGAGTTATAACACACATTTTACAGAATCTTATTTAAGTGGAATTAAACATTAGGTTTCCCTAAGAGTTTTTATCATTTCCTTTGTATTTTCAGTTCGTTTTCTAATTAAAATAGTTTCAATCATCATTCAGTCATTTTGTTGTTGTCTGTTCTTTTTATTTTTCAGTCTATATATTTTTTTATTTTGTGTGTTGTTGGTAGTGGTGAGTATTGGTAAGGATGTTGCAATATGATACGTATCACAATACTTGGGTCACGACACGATATCGCAATATCACAATATTCTTCCCAGTTAATATCAAAATTAAACGTGGAGATGAAAAATCAATCAGAAAATATTGATCATTCAGAGGACAAATTGAGTCAAAAATATTTGCTTCAAAACATTCTATTTATTATTTATTAGCGTTTTTGCACATTTTCGCTGAATAAAAGAAAATGCAGTTTTACACACTGCCATCATAAAATAAAGTCAACAAGTAACCATTGCAACACATTGAAAGCATTGTAACCACTGTAAGTGAGAACATAAAGGATAAAGTACCCTGAGTTACTGACAATGAAAAAAAAAAAAGTTGTATCCTATTGTGTTTAAACAACAGATCATATGAAAACAAAATGCCTCCTCTGCATACATATTGCATATGTGCTCTAGGTCACTGAACACACTGACCTGAAAAGTTTGAGAAATTTTTTTTAAAAAATGAATAATTTTTTTTGAAATCGATTAAAAAAAAAAGAAAAAATTTATTTAAAATCGGCACCCAAAAAACCATGATATATCGTGAAATCAATTTTTTCCCCCCACACCCCTAGTTGTTGGTATTATTTAAATTATTCTATCTCTGAGTGTGTGTTTTTTTTTGTTGGGTTGTTTCTCTGTCATTTGTGTGTATTTTGTAGTGATCTTGTGTGTTTTCCTCTCATCTAGTGTGTCTGTTTTCTTTTTTTGTGTTGCGTGTAACAGTATTTATCTCTTAGTGTGTGTTTTGTCATTTTGGGTAATTTGTTGTTTGTCTATTCTTTGTATTATTCAGCATATTTTTTTTAAAATCTTACTTTGTGTGTTTTTGTTGTCGTTTCGTGAGTTGCTGGTCATATTTATATTATCATCATTTTGAACTGTAAATAAAAATTCTAAAACCTCCATATTTTTAATGCTTCCATTTGGATGGATTAGAATTCTTCATATTTTTAAGAATAATTGTCTGTTCCTCCATGATACTTAACGTAGGTTTCTCTATGTTTGTGATTGGTCAGATGCAGCAATCTCCGCCCTTTTAATGCGAGTGCACACGAATCGCTTGGCTTAAGTTAACGTGTTGATAATCATCTTTGTAGTACAGCTGCTATGGGAATGTGAATGTTTGGTTAAGAGAAACCAGTTTACGTAGAGGTATCCATCCTGAATATATTCATCCAGCTTTGTAGTACAAGACCCTGGTGTCACTATTGCATCAAAAATGAGCTATGGTAAATTTAAGCATTTATAAATATATTATGTTTAATATTGAAATAAACAATATTAACTGCCAGATTGAATATAATTTTCACCAAAGTTCATGTTTACGTCATATAAGCAAGACCAACACTTACAAATTAAACTAACACAAACATTTGGTAATAGGTTGGATGAAGTCAGGCTGAATATTGAACACAAAACATAGTTTTACATGCATATTATATAGAATAAACAGCATTCAAAATAGGTATTCAGTCAGTCAAAATGTAGACCGAAAACAGATTTGGTGTTATTTTATACAACACTTTTACATAAACATTACCTGCTTTAATGGAAACTGTAAAAAGGTGTGGTGATCGTTTTAAAAGGAATATTGAGGACATTACTTGAATAGGATTAAAGTGGCTTTAATTCTTATTTACAACAAAAATACTGCTATTTTGGTGACTACAAATGACGAAAATTGCAACATAAAAAATAAGTCAAAAAATAATGACCAACATCAAGTCCAACAGATTAAACTTTATCATTATAATATATATATTAACTACTGATGATTTTAACTATTTACACAACCCATTGTGATGTATTAGACTTTTACAAGTTTATCTCCTTTCTTAAAACACTTTTCCAATTAAGCAACGAGAGTTGCCGTTGCTACTAGCAACCTGACCGGAAGTAGGTGGCCAGCTAAAAATGATCACCACTTAATATCAAACGCCTAGAAACTACCTTATTTCCTCCCCAACATCAACGACGTCCTTATTAACTGGGCAAACATCGGTGCTAACGACTTGTTCATGTTATGTAAACCGTGCAAAAAGAGATAAACGGGGTTAAATACCTCAGTTTGACCGGGAATCGACCTTCTGAACGGACAGAATAGTGATGTCTGTTTCACATTCCCAGCGGGGAAATGAAAGGAAGCAGAATGACTCAGTTTGGTTAAACAGACGCTGGAGCACCGCTTAGAAATGAAGTAAGCCGGTGACCTACACAGAAACCTAACGGTGAACATTTTTACTAAACACGATGTACATGAATCGGTGCTAACACATGGGAACGTCCTCAGGTTCTTCTTCTTCTTCTATGGAGTTCTTCTTCGTGTGTTATGGCGGTTAGCATACATCTTAATAGCGCATTACCGCCACCTTCTGCTCTGGAGTGTGAGTCACACAGTGTAAGATTACATAATAAAAATCCCCATAAAAAAAAAAATAAAACCTGCACCCATTCACACTAATGACCTAATTCACTCATTATATTTATCTACTCCCCACTTCTAAGAGCTACAACATTAAAAAGAAGGTAATGCCCTTTTTAGGTGTACTGAGTTTACCTCTGTGCTGAGATTATGACCCTAACATAATCCAATGAACAAATAAAACGTTGACCTTCTTCTTCTTCTTCTTCTTCTTCTTCTTCTTCTTCTTCTTCTTCTTCTTCTTCTTCTTCTTCTTCTTCTTCTTCTTCTTCTTCTTCTTCTTCTTCTTCTTCTTCTTCTTCCTAGTTAAAATCGCTACTCCTCTGTTATTCGTGAACTGATCGGGTATAATCTATGGATGTGTATGCATCGAAGCCTGAAAAGGGGCCCCAAAAGACAAAAAGAAAGAAAGTTGATTTCTCATTTATTTGCAAGTCAAATATTACGACGGTTAGTGGTACCGAATCATTGGCACATACCAATATATAAATGGGGCCCATTACCCCGTATGTGTCATGGGGGCAACTGTGGGACTCTGGGGGCCCCATTTTTCAAATGTTTACTCCTCCGTTAGTTCTTGTTAAATCTGAATGCAGTTTGGTATGAATACTCTATGAATGAATATAATGAGGCCCTTTTTTTAATGGGGGCCAGCCCCCATTTCTGGTAATTTCCAAATTTATCGGAACATAGTCGTGTGATATATTGCTTCAAAGATAATTCAACGTAGATTACGATTATGCCTCGCACAATTTGATTGGGGCTCGAGGGGTCCGGCCCACCCCCCTTTTTTAGGCAATTTCTGTTAAAGTTGTTTTCTCATTTATTTGAGTCAAATATTGCGAAAGTTGGTGGTATCGAATCATTGACATATACCAATATATGAATGGGGCCCATTACCCCATATGTGCTACGGGGGGCGCCAGGAGGCCCCCAGGGGCTCAATTTTTCAAATGACTACTCCTCTGTTAATGCTCGTTGAATCGGGCTGTAATTTGTCATGGATATTCTATGGGCGGAGGTCAAGAGCCTCAAGAGTAATTCCTAAATTTATCGGAACATAGTCATGTGATATATCGTTTCAATGTGAAGACAAACTAACATTTAAAGAGATACTAAACCCCTAAACCACTTTTTTCTGCTGAAAACAAACGTAATTTGGATATGATGTCGTATTGTTCATTGATTTTAGCCCAACTCTTGACATTTTTGTAAAAGCATTTCAAATTGGCATATTTTTTTTGTGAAATGCCATGTCAACAGCAATTAGTGGTGAGTGGGTTGGATTGTAAATAAAGAAGTATAGCGACTCTTCAGTAGTAGATTGTTCTATGAAGATTTTATAGTATAGACTGGGTGTGTCTTAAATAAGGCATTTTTCAAATTTCCAGCCACACGTCAACCAAAACCTCTGGGTTTAGTTACTCTTTAACTTTCATGTATTAAAAAAATCAGGCATAAAGCTCGAGTCGAGAATAGTAGTATGCAACCCAATGTCTGTTGCATTGAATTTGTGAGGATATATAAAGGGATTAAAACTAGTCAAATTAGTAAATTCTTAATAAAATATAGAAATCAGTAGAAAATAAGTTAAAAAGTAAAAATAGAAAAAAGTGTACAAATCATTTTAGATCTTGATACTTCTATTAAAGTCAATTCTATTGTTTTAATAATTGGGGAGGAGCCAAGAATAGACGCTGCTCCTCCACATGTTTAGGAGCCAGCTGAGGTGGTTCATCTGGTAAGGAAGCCTCTTGGATATTTCCAGCTGGGAGGAAATCATGGAGCCAACCTAGGATATGATGCAGAGACCACTCCTCTGTGCTGGCCTGGGAACTCCCAGGGATCTCCTCATAGGAGCTCCTAGAAGTGGCTGAGGAGAGAACTGTCTGGGCTTCTCTGCTGAGCATGTTGGTTAAGTGGAGCACCACGAAACGAAATAACCTGTCAACCAAAATGTATTTATTTTTCACAACATAAAACTGAATTATTTCTCTTATTATTCAGTTATTAGTGATGACTAATGATGAGGAAATATTGAATTAATGTCACGTTTTTATAAATAATGTGTTTGGCGTTCACTGAAAACCAGATCAAAGCTGACTCAGCATCTCTTTGTGCATGGGGACACAGCTCAGCAATGGAAAAGGAGACTGCAGAAGAAACCATTTATTACAGAAAGCCAAATAAAAACAGGAACATGGCTCGTTGAACTGCTTCTTTTCTTTTTAAAACAGGCAAAATGAAAGTTTTTACACGCCGACACGGAAGTCTGTGAAACAAAGCATGACACAGCAGTTTTTCTTCTTTTGTAACTGAGATATGCTCTGCTCAGCTTCAACACAAACAGAGAGAACAGCTTAAACACACAGCACAGACTGCCGAGGTCACAGGGACAAAAAGTAACCAGATTATAATCCCATCTTTAATCAAATTGAGACAGGATCAGGGGTTTGTGTAACACCAACCCCAAATGTGAACGAGTTTAACCGGACGAGGAGACAAACGTAAAGAGAAGCATAAAGGAAGACAGAGGAACAACAAGATCTTCAGATCTAAACAGATCTACTCAGATTTTCTTAGATCTACTTGAACTGTTGTTGAACTGAAATTGCCTTAAATCGACAAAATTCAGCTCAAATTTCACCTAAACCTTCACAGATCTTATAGGATCTACTGAGATCTGCTCAGAAGACTGAGCAAATATTAGCTCAATTTATGTTACAATCTGCTCAGACAGGCAAAACATTGGCTCAGACCTGCACAGTTCTTGGTCAGATTAGCTCAGATTTACTCAAACTTTAATAAAAATTTGACTAAAAACTGCACAAATCTGCAAGATCAACTCACATGTTCCGATGAGCGCAGCCAATGTATCAAAAACTCGGTAGAATCTGGTTAGATCTGCTGAGATCTGGGACTTCTTTTTATGTGACTGAAACTCTGTAGACGTTTGACTGTTTGCTGGTTTGAGATCTCCAAAAGTAACAGATCCAGCTGTTCTTCTTCCGTAAGAACTGAACACATCTGTTCAGATCCGTGATTGATTTAAACACAAATCATATTAACTCATCCTTCATAGAAAATATTTCACAGCCAGGATTCAAGTTGTTTGATTAAAGTTGATGAAAGGAGAAGAAGGGATTGTTTGAAGTGCACGCAGGAAAAAAGAGGTTTGTTCTGTTTGAATGGCGCTGATTCTACTCGTCTGTGTGCTGTAAGTCTGCACACACACACACACACACACACACACACACACACTGAGTTATCTGTAAGTCCTCTGACCTCAACCTGCTGCTGCTAACCCTATTAAGTTGTTCTCTATGGCGTTATATTTGTGCCACAATTCAACAAACAAAGACAAATTTTGTGTACAAAGTACAGGTGAATTCTGTTATAATTCTGGAACAATTTTCAATCTTGTTCTACTGCAGAATAAATTATCGTTGCTTTTGTTCGTGCTTTTTGTTTTGTATAAAATTTGTTTTTTGCTATACAAATTTTGTCCTTTCGGAAGCAAAATTTGTCTTAAAGATGCAGTCTGCAACTCCTATAAAAGTGACTTTTTTGACATATTTACTAAAGCTGTCTTTATGTAAGGACAGCTTTACATGAAACTAGTAGTTTGTGTGAAAACAACAGGCCCATTAAGTCCCCCCCTGCAGCCTTTGGCAGATTGCCAGAATGCACCGCGACCGAGCAAAAAGAACCAATCAGAGCCAGGATTGTGTTTGATGGACTGTCTGACAGCTGTTGCAGTGTATGGTCTGGAGGAGTAGAAGATGGAATTGGTGATTTTTCTGCTTGAAAGGTAATTACTGCTGCTTGATTTACATTATATTTGTAATTATTACACTAGAACTCTGTAGTGCATGTGTTCATGTGCGCGCAGCAGCCTCTGTGTGGGCTGCTGTAAGTGACACTGTGTTGTTGCTGCTGCTGCTGAGGTGTGTGCACATTGAGAGAGAGAAGTGCTGCATTAATATGCTTTTAACAGTGCATGTTATTTTACTGTGATGTTGCTGTCGGGATGATGTTAGCTTGTTAGCTCCTCTGAGGGAAGGACTTTGGAAAGTTTGGAGGCAGGGCAAGAGAGCAGCGGGGAGGGAGGGGAGAGAGGAATCTGAGAGTTGCGGACTGCACCTTTAAGTAATGATAAAAAACAAACATTGCCAAAATTAGTTTCTGTTCCATAACGAGTAAGTTTGTATTCACTCACACAGAAGTAGTTTGTTCGTGCAAAATTTGTTTTTGTTTGTGGGGAATTGTTTTTAATAGTTTCTCATTGTTTTGCGCAAATCAGATTTTCAAGTGTAGAATTTAGTTTTTGTGCAATTCTTTTTGGCAGAATTTTCTATCCCTGCACAAAACCTGTTTCTTACTCACGATTTGTCTTTGTTTTGTGCAAAATTAATTTAGATCCCCCTCACACAGATTTGTGGCACAAACATAACACTGTGGTTCTCGGGGAGCGAACATGCAGGGGAGACAGACGATGACTGACCAGGATCTGTGAGAGCTCGTCCATGCTCTGCTCAGGTGATTATTAGCGAGTGTTCCACTCGTCTGTTCCTTCACGTCCACAGAAAAAATAATCAACAGTCGTTCCAGCATTTAATCATTTGAATCAGGTAAACGTCTCAGAGCTCATCCCTCCATCACCTCTGATAAAGACGGCTCTGCTTTCACACCTCGTTTAGCTCAGGCATGTTGGTGAGGATGCTCCGCTCAGGGATTTAAGGCTGATCGCCGATCACATGATCAATTAAAGTGTTCAATTTCTATGTCATCATCGTCAACATGTGACTCTTAAACAGCCTGTGATTGGTTTAGTGACGGATGTGCCTCATTAACTCATTCACTGGTGCTAGCTGACACGTGAAACCAAATAAATATGATTTTAAAAATAATTTAACATGAGTACAACACACCAAGATACAATACATCATATTTATCAGAGAAGCTGATTTAATTTGGTAGAAAATTTAAATATAGTGCAACAACAAGGTTTGAATACTGTTTCAAGTCAGTCAGCACTTACTTTTCTAAGCATTTAACACAAACAGTGGTACCACTGTATCTGTGATTGTACCTGATGATGATAATAATAATAATAATAATAATAGTATTAATCCTTCCATTAATCTGGTGTCTATCTCCTGCTCTCAATGGTCGTTAAGCAGGGGCACACCCTGGACAGGGCAATAATAATAATAATAATAATAATAAATGACTCCCTTGTAAACATACATTACTTAAATTCCCATACGTCTTGTGATTTTTTTTCCCTTCCATATTAATACTGACTTTTCATTTTGTGATTTATACTGTGAAACTGTCACGGTTTTATTTACTTCTTTACAAACCTTTTTGACTTTGCTGTTACAAAATTGAATTCATAATCATTATTACGTTTTTTTCTATCCCTTGAGTGTTCTCATATCAACTTTGGCTTTAAACAAACGGTAAAAGTAGGGCTGGGGATACATGTTGATTATTCCAGCTGTTAAAATCAGACAGTTTGATTTCTATGGGTGTAGTTTTATTTTAATATTAGCGTTATGTCATTTTTCTGTGTTTCTTTTGACATTTTGTGCGTTTAATTACTATGTAGTGCATTTTTGCATTTTATTTGTTCCTTTTGCCCTTTGTTGTCAGACTGATGGCAACGTGTGTCTCAGTGTGTGTCTGTGTTAAATGCTGGAAACCAGTTCTTCCTAAAGGTCTGAGCACCACTAATATCTTCCAGCATCTCTAACTGCAACAGGGGGTACAATGGGAAAAGTATGTTCAACTGTTGCATCAAGGCTGACCAGTCCTTCCCCAAAACAGGCCACATGACACAGCTCACTCATAAGTGCATGTGTGTCACATGTTGATAATAAACATGCCTATTTGGGACTTTGACCCAGTTTTCTCTCTGCTTACAGTAAAACCCTAAGATGTGGTTTTTGGTAACTCTCTCCCTCAGTAAATGTAAATCATTATTTTGTAAAAGTCAATCCTACTTATGATTATTTGTGATCGGCTTTCAGACGAGCTGTGATTGACCTGATCCTGATGATCGGAGCATCCTGACCTTCTAAACGTTCACTCATGTAAAACTCTTTATAACACTTCAGTGTATCTCCTCCTTCATTGTGTTGCTGCTCCTAAACGTGCGACACCTTTTGCGTCTCTTTCGCTTGTTTGATGCTGTACAGCCACTTGATGACCCGCGCGTTTCGCTCCACTGCCGAGATACCGTATGGCACGCGCTCGCCGGTGTCCTCCTCCTCATCCTCCACGTCGTCGTTGTCCGACAGCGCGTCATTGGATGACCTCCGTGACTGGTCGCAGTCCGACGAGATCATGGACGCCGAGCGAAAGTTCAGGCTGACGATGTCCGAGTTGGCGCGGGCAAAGTTCTCAGGGCCGACTGCTTCCAGCTCCTCAGGGTCAAGGCCGCAGTAGTTAAAGAACCGCTCCACGTCGGCGCCGGCACGGGCGAAACGGTCTGACAAGTCGGATTTGGAGCGGTGCAGCGAGGAGCGGCGTGTCACTGAAGATCCAGAGTCAGTCTCCTGGTTGGGATCAGTCGACACGTTGCTGACATCCCCCAACTCACAAGGCAAAGACTGAGGCGGTGTGTTGGTACACAGGCGAGGAGGTGGCAGCGACAAGGAGAAGGCAGGCGGCGGGAGGGAGGCAGGGTTTGGTTTAGGAGGAAGGGGCGGAGCTGAGGAGCTGCTGGAGCGAGCGGAGCGCAGCGGCTTCCCGTTGCACAGACGCAGGAGGTCGGAGGACGAGTGCGACGTGAGCAGAGGTGGCAGAGGAGAGCGGGAACGCTCCACTCCGAGTCCAACACTGCCTTTCTCATCACGGAGTCGCCTGCTGAGGTTGAGGTTTCCCCCTGGCTGCGGACTGCGACGCCCCCCACTGTTCACTGGGAGCACTTTCAGAGAGTGGGAGAAGGAGCGTAAGGAGTGAGAGGTGCTGGGACTGGGGCCGGAGTCTGCAGGCTGCTCATTTAGCGTCATGGTCGATCGGTACGTCAGCGGCATCCTGAGGACGACAAAAAGAGGAGAGCTTTAGCAGCTTTAACCTTTGACCCTGCTGAGTCAGCACCTCTACGTGTGCTACTGTTTGTGAGTAACAAAGCATCTGTGAGCTTTGTATTGTATGTAATAGTTGAGAAGACAGCGCGCTGTCATTGCTAGCACTATGCGCTGTGACTCAGTGTGTCTTACTGCTACAGAAGCATTTTCTTAATTTAGCCCAGACTGTCAAAAAAAAGCTAATCGAAAAAGGCGAATAAATATTCAACACACAAAGATGAGAATGGTGCTATGTGGAGTTAGTGTGCATGAAGTTGGCATTCCTTATCTATTGGGTGATCACAGCCAGTAATCGTAAAGTGATAACAGTTTCAAAAAAAAAGCATCAAGACAAGCCATTGCCCCACTACAGCCCCACTGTCTCTGCTTTAAGGAGAACATGTAAACTCACCCTGAAGGAGTCCAACACCTCGCCAGTCCAGATGATCTCATTAATACTGCGCTCTTAGCTCCGCCCCCTCGCCCTTCAGACGTCGCTGCTGAGGATGATGATGAGTTCAGTAAGTTCTTGAGGATCTCCAGGTTTAGGTTTTCTCGTTTGCCCGTGGTGTCTGACTTGGCGTTGTTGTTGGAGGCTTTAAAGGGTGTCGCGCCGCTGTTCCCTCCTCCGCCCAATGCCGCTCCTCTCTTTGACAGGAGGTGGAGGCTCGCCGCTGGTTTGGCTAACACAGGCGGTTTGATGGGCTGCTGCTTGGCGTTGATGACTTCCTGGCTTTTTACATACTTGGCCTTGTCAGCCTCGAGCCTCTCAACAGCACTGAGACGCTTTGGGTTGGGCTCCACCTGAACGGGAAAATTTACAGCAAATTCAAGCCAAAGTGACTACAGCATCCTGTGTGTGTGCACGCTGAGTGAACAGCGTGATCTGATGCACATTAAAACATCTGAATCATCCAAAACAGTTCAAATGTGTTCCCTCAACCTTTTTCCTGTATCGTTAGAAGGAAGATAGAAAACTTTGATCATCATTAGCAATCGTACTAGTTGGTATTATGGTTCAACAAGTGATCATGTTATCTTGTGATTGGTCTGATGTTGTAAAAACAGATGATTGCACAGCTGCCATCTGAAATGACTTTTTACAGTTATTATGATGAACAAGTGTTTCAGATTTATATACAGTAAATAGTGAGTGGTGTTCCACTTTGACTAATGACCATGTTATCTTGTGACTGGTGTGAACTTTTGTGCCATTGGTCAGAAATCTGATGTGGGCGTGGATTGTGATGTTATTGTTCCGCCCTTAGGTCTATCAGTATCAGTATACTTTGTGTGTCTGTGCTGAATGAACGGCATGATTTGACGCACAGTTGTCAAAACGATTCTTCACATTGGGCCCTATTCTCCGGTCTGGACTTAAGCGTTTTTTTTGTGCTCCTGCAGTTAAAGTTGCGTAAATTGACCAAAAGCACGTATATCGACCAAAAGTGTGCAAGTCTGTTGCAGGAAAGATTGTGGCCGACCCCTCCCACCCCGGTCATAAACTGTTTCAATCTCTCCCTTCTGGTAGGAGGTTTCGGTCCATCAGGACCAGAACCTCCAGACACAAAAACAGCTTCTTTCCCTCTGCCACCATCCACATGAACACACCCCAAGTCACCCACTGAACCCCCCCCCCCCCCCCCACCCGATCACCACCTCCACCAGCTTGATACCTGCTGCACTGTATATATATATTTATATTTATCCTATTTATCCTTTATTCTCTATCTATCCTTTATTTATCCCTCATCCTTTATATTTATCATTATTATTATTATTATTGTTGCTGGGTTGTTCTTTGTTGTGTTGTTTTTATTTCTTTTATTTCTTTTTGTTGCTTGTTTTGTGCACCAACCACCAAGTCAAATTCCTTGTACTGTCCTCAAAACTGTACATGGCAAATAAAACATTTCTGATTCTGATTCTGATTCTGATGAAGGCGGTCTGAAATCAAGGAGGCAGACTGGGCCATGATGTGATCTTTTTTGGGAAGTCTAGAAATCATGGAACATGGAGTTTTCCCAACGCTTGTAAATGTCATAGAAATTCGTGAAAATTACTTAATTTGAAATGCCTTCGTTGATAAACAATGTAACAGGATGATTTGATCTGATTACTACACGGCCGCATTCTTCTGTCTGAACCACAGTGAAAATCTCTCCTTTTTTCTATTAATGACAGACCCTTTTACTCACTCACTGCCATTCACGTACATATACGTCATTTCAAATCCAAAAGTTCACTGCCATTGACGAATATGTACGTCAATTCTGTTTTTTCACTGGGGTTGCTAGGAAACACTTTCTCTTTTGCAATAGAGTCCCAATGACTTCAACTGTAACTGAGTCCAAACTTCTAGTGCAATATAATGTTTCACCTTCTTGTGGCTCTGCACTTATTCCAGGTTCAGATGCGCATAAGAGGAAAAGAACTTAAGCCACCCGAAAAAGGCCAGATTTGAATGAGAACGTCCACATTTCATTGCCGCTCCACCCAGAGTGCGTAACTGTGATCAAGGCGCACAGTGACTGACTTAAGTACAGAGGGAGAATAGCGCACAGCCAGAAACGGCGCTGCTGCGCGACTTTTGTGACTTAAGCGCATGGGAGAATACAGCCCATTGAGCGTAGGGGTGGGAATATTTAGGCACCTCACGACTCGTCTCGATCACGATTGAAGGGACTGCGATTTGATTATAAATCAATCCATATTGACGCACTTTTTTCACAGCATTTCTTTGTTTCTCACCGTGACCACTGATGAATTGCTGTTTTTAAAAACATAGCAATTGCATTCCAACACAAGAATTAAATTTACCTTTTTACCTTTTATTAAACCAGCAGAGGACATCTGTTAGCAGCAGTTGAAACAGCACGGTAACCTCACTGTAACATATACAATAAATACTGGACCAAAAGGACAGTTCTAAATGATATACACAGTTTATAATATATGATAAATTAAATCAGCAGCTCGAGTAATATAGTGCTTTTCAAATATCAGTCAATCTGTTAAAATATCCTTCTACAGTATTTCGTGTAATTTAAAATTTAAATTAACGATTATTGCAAATGTATGAATCGCTTATTGATTACCATGTCTGAATGACGGTGCATTCATGTATTGATTAGATCTCTCGACCCTAATTGAGCACTTGTTCCAGATAGTGCTACAGTTTAACTAGTGATCATGTCAACTTGAAACTGGTTTTTGACTGTGCCACGGGGAATACTAGCTGTTGTAAAAATGTATTATAATTGCATAGCTGTAAATCTATCTGGGTTTTTGTTGTGTTGTGATTGACCAAAAAAGCCACTAAATATTTTGACGTGTCACCATATACAGTGACCACCAGTTGAAGTGATACACCAACAGTAAAGGTAACCACTCGTAATCATCCGTCAACAGCAGTTTTGTTCTCAGAGTTTACCTTATAGCTTATAATTCACTGAAGTCTCATTTATTTAATGGGTGTTCCACTTACATTGGTGTCCATTTCGATTAGTGGCCAACTTGGTTGCTGGTGTTTGTTTGTTCTGGCATTGTTAACATTGTTGACAATAACTTAAACTAAATATCTTCGTCGACAACCCTTTATTGTGGGACTAATTTCTGATGAGAATGTAAATTAAAGAACTGACAACAGAAATTAAAACAAAATCTCTGTTAATGATTGATAAGTAAAAAACATCCTCAATGCATTTGATTGTTTTACTTTTTATGAATGAAAAATCTTAACTTTAAACTCTCAGTCTAGCATATCCATAGAGACGCCTTGGCTCCACAGTAGGAATGACCACCATAGTAACTATGATGAATGCATTATCTTCACCTGTGGTGATCTTTGGCTAACATTAATATATTTCACCCTCACATCCCGGTCAGAAAAAGCAGCTACAGGAGACTCTGTGTGGACTGTGGTAGGACGAGGTCGAGCATGAATAGCAGTGAGAAAGCTACTGAATCAGATCAATAAGACCTTACTTAATGATTGTTTCACAGCGGTTACTTGCCCACAGACCTCCACCGTGACCAAACCCTAAAGCCACACCTCAAACCTCTGAATGTAAAACGTGCTGCGCTGTTTATAACAGAGCAGCAACATTATGAGCTCTCTGTCACACAGTGAAGCAGCTGAAAACTGGAGATGACAGCTACACCTGTTATTTTAATGCGCAATAAATTCCAACAGAGTGACAAACCAAGAAGAATGCTAGCAATGTAATCCCCCATAAACGAGGGGTTATTTGGTTTGAAATAATAATTTAAATCAAAAAATTCAGTCAGAAGATATAATTATTCTTTAATCCCTGAATATGTAACTGTCATATATCTTAAGAGCAGTTTTGACTTTGGTGTGCCCTCCCTGTACAATGAACATCCTTGCCAGTAATGGATGTTAAAGTGATTAACTTCACTCCACTGTGTTATTTTGCAGCCCACCAGATATTTTTTTTCTCAGCTCTCAGCACCAGTGTTAACGATAATGGTTGTAATCGTATTTGAGATGAGATTTATTCCTGCAGATTATATATCATAGCCTAGGTTCAAATATACAGAAAATAAACTTGTGAAAAACATAATTATGTATTGCACTTTTTCTAACAGGCTTTGGACATTTTTTTTTTAATCATACAAGAGGAACATGGCAATTTCTTATTTTAAGCTACTAAACACATAAAGGTATGCTAACGATGGAGTTTTTACTACCATGACAAACATGATTTTGCTAAATCTATTACAGTATACAACAAAACAGTCAAATTGTTGTAAAAAAATGACTATAATGGAACTAAAAATTTGACTGAAACTAAAATTTAAATGAACTAAAAGAACAAAGTGTGGCTTTAACTAAATCCAATCTTTGGTGAGTGACTAAAGACTAAATCGAAATAAAAATAATTCATGTCCAAATTAACACTGTTTTTGAGGACAATAACAAGTAAAAGAATGATTTACAAATCTACGTATTTGAAGCCAGTAAATGTAAGAGTGATTTTTCCATCTTGCACAAACAAACAGCAGCTAAAGAACTTTTCCACCTCTAAAACCTGAACTAAAAGCTCTTCTAACGTGTGTTATAGAGCGTACCTGTCTCCTGAAGTATTCAGGGCCTTTGTTGAGAATGCGAAGAGGCACCGCAGAGCTGAACGGCGCCGGGGGAACGGCAGCTTTGCTATCTGGCAGTGGTGGAGGTAGCGTCTCCGTCGGCATGGCAACGAGGTGGCGGGTGCGGCCGTCCGTGATGGCGAAGGGCGCGGGGGGGTTGAGAGAGGGCGGGGGCACTGAGGGACCCCCAAAGCATGAAGACTAAGGGTGTCAGAGAGAGGGAACGGAGGAAGAGACGCAGCTCCGAGGGAGGCTCATCAGTTGTGGGCGGAGCTTCTCCTACATGTGCTGAAGATTGTCAAAGCTTCCTCCGGGTTTACCGCTCAAACCTCTGGTTCGTCAGGCATGATGGGAACCAGCACCAAGCACCAAGGAGTGGGATTCAAACCATGAGTGTGAGTGACACTTCCCCAACATCTACAGAAACATCAGAAACAGAGAGCCAATCAGGTTAGAGCTAGGCTGTCACATGGGACACTATTTCCATCCATATTAACTGTGCATCCAACCATCCACCATCCACCCATAGTAACTGTGCATCCAACCAGCCACCATCCATCTATAGTAACTGTGAATCCGACCACCCATAATTATGCATAAAACCACCCATCCATAGTAACTGTGCATCCAACCATCCACCATCCATCCATAGTAACTGTGCATCCAACCATCCACCATCCTTCCATAGTAACTGTGCATCCAACCATCCATCCATAGTAACTGTGCATCCAACATCCATCCATAGTAACTGTGCATCAAACCATCCATCCATAGTAACTGTGCATCCAACCATCCGCCATCCATCCATAGTAACTGTGCATTCAACCGTGCATCCAACCATCCGCCATCCAGCCATAGTAACTGTGCGTTCAACCGTGCATCCATAATTGTGCATAAAACCATTCATTCATAGTAACGGCGCATCAAACTATCCATCCATAGTAACTGTGCATCCGACCATCATAACTGTACATAAAACCATTCACCATCCATCCTAAGTAAATGTGCATCCAACCATCCACTATCCATCCATTAAATCATATCTAAATCATAAGTACCAGTTTAAAGTGGATCAGATGACTGGTGGCCAGGTTGAGCTCATTTGCTGTGAGAACCTAAAACCTCCGCATTTTCCTCCAGCTCCTGCAGGTTGTTGTTGGGTTTAACACCTGCAGACACACAGAACACAAAAAATGAAGCATTTACAACAAATCACAAAAGAATTATCATTTTTATTTGCTTATTCTGTAAATCCGTTGACTAACACTGCACTGTATGAGAGGGATTTACATGTTCTCCCCGAGTGAAAGAACAAAAGACTCCGCACTCCTCACTTTCGGGACCCAATACTGTTTTTCCGGAGCGTTACTATTGGGAACCAACCTGACACGCAAAACTGCCAGACTCCACAGAGTGCACTTTTTTGCTGCCATTCTCTCAAGATCGCCAACAAAAAAATCAATGGTGGCCAAATGCTTGGCTGAGTTGATGACTCTACGCTGTGATGATTCTCTGAACCAATCAGTGTCTGTTTTGAGCCTACGTCACATTTTCAGACTAGGGCTGCTTTTATTGGAACCTCAACTTATGAGGTACTAAAAAAAGCAGCACCAGGTACCATGGAGGAGGTTCTTTTTGCCAGTTGAAACTCACAAAAACAGAGTAGAGCCGATAACGCCAGTGGAAATGCGCTATTAGAGTATACATTTGAGTACAGAGTGCGTGTTTGTGCGGCTGGTGCGTGTCTGGTACAAGACTGTGCCCAGTTGTCTGTGTGTGTGATGCTGCTCGTGACTCCCGTTCACTTTGAGGTGTTTGTCTCTAAAGCTGTGTTCACACAGAACGCGACCGCAGCGTTGCAGTCGCTTCCATCGCCCCTGTTGTGTCACTTGCACATAGCGGTGCTTTTTGGTCAGTCCATCACTACATCGCTCCAGTGACGCGATCACCAGGGAACTGTGTGTGCGTGTTGAGCCGGTGACAGGGAAGAGAGAAAGAGAGAGAGGGTTAATCACTTCTTTTCCTTCTTGCTCCGCTTTAACGGTTTAAATGATCAATTTATGGAGATATTAAAGGATGACTTAACTCAGAATGTGTTATGATCAGTAGTTACTGTGGTTTTCAAGAAGTTAAGCGCTTTAATTTTGCCCCGATAAATTGAGGAAGCCCTCCGCTGCAGCCGTCTGCAGGGAGGGGCTGCAGCCTCTGCTCTACACACAGCGAAGGACGAGGGATTTGTCGCTTTAAGTCGCTTAAAAAGTTCAGATTCTTCAACTTCGTGACCTCGTCGCTCAAATTACACGTCACGTTGCTTTTGGGGATATAACTTGAGGTTGCGTCATGTACATTGATTTTAAGGTAATCGCGTTGCTTCAGTCACTTCAGTCGCGTTCGGTTTGAAAGCACCTCTAGAGTGTGTGTGTGTGTGGAGGATGAGTTGTGCTGCTCATAATGCACACACTGCGGTCGGCCAGCTGTTTGTGCGTGGTGGCAATCATGTGAAGGAGTGATGAGCGTTAAAGCGGACGTCCATTTTCTTTTCAAAAATAAAACAAAAGGAAATCAATTACACATAATTTTTTTAAACTTTGCTTTTTCCTCCCGGTGGGTGAGTACCTCTGTGTTGCATAACTTGACCTGTATGATGATAGTGTAATTTATTTGATATTTCCGGTTTCAGTGATTCATGATGAACTTTTCCAATCTCTAGGCTGATACACAGCACCCAGCAATGCTCAGTGTTAGTTAGATGTGTCTCGGGTGTCTCTGATATCTCCTATGGTTATTGGTTGATGAGTTAGTGTTCGATTTGTGGATCTTGTAGATTGGGAGGAGGAGCTGGAAAAACTCTTTGGAAGCGGAGGTTCTTCTAGAAAGATTAAAGGAACATAATGAAGAAAAGCTGATCTCCACCTAAACCGGATGGTGCAGTTTGCCAACCACGCTGATACTCACTGAGAGCAGAGAACAACCTGTCCTCGCTTACTAAACACAACAATCAGATAAAAGTGGATAACCAGGCAAACTGCCCACACGCCGCTATTTATACACGTGGAGGACGCGGACGGCATTGAGTTCTTAGAGGGAGACATTACAGCTAACTTCAGCTAAAATGCTCTCCACGTCTCCCACCTCGAGCTGCTGCTGAGTTTGATTAAACACACTCCAGCTCACACTGAGCTTCCTCACAGGACCTGAGAATCAAACCCATGTCCTACCAGTTAAACCACTAAACATCACTGAGACCCAGATATCTGCGAGAGCAATAATAATAATCATGCCCGTAGCCTTTTTGTCTAAAATAAAATGAGATGGAGCAAAATTGATTAAATCAAATTCTTAAAAAAACCAAAAAAAATGCTGAATATTCTGTATTTGTTGCTTGAATTGCTTCCAGCCATGTATTGCATTTATTTCAGGACGCCAAATTAACAACTTGCCAGGAAGTGCAGTGAAAATTTAATTTATCTATTTACAGTCATTTCTGGTGACCAATAGGCATTGTCCCTGATAGAAAACAAACAACAAAAATAAATAGACAAATAGGTAAAATGAAAACAAAAAAATGCAGAGGGAAAAACCTATGATAAAAATGTACTTGTCGATGAAGCTATGACTGAATTTTTATGAATGTTCCTTCTTTTTATATTTTGTTGACTGTGACAAAATCAGCCAGTTGCTCTCTGAGCTGTTTTACTTAATGTGGGAGTGACAGAGTTTTTAACAGTGTCATCAGCATTACAATAAAAGCATGCATGTAATACCTAATGAAAAAAAAAGGACCCATGACGGCACCTTGGTGCACACCGTTTCTTATATTGTTATTCGGTAAATTAAAAAATTTAAATTTAAATATTTAAAGTGGGTACAATTTCATACTAGACGTGTCTAGACGTGTCTCCCAGTGTAACCACTCACCCTTCATGAAGTGCTGGCTCTCTACCATCCTAATCTGTCACATGACCTACATCAGAGGGTCAGGACACAAAGAATCTACTGGGTGGTAAGGTCTTTCTATTTCTTAAACGAGATTCATTCTTTACTGTAGGTGGTGATTTCTATTTACTTTTTAAAGCAATATATAATTTTTTTTTTCTTTTCTCTGATAAAGTAATCACAAAAACAATGGCATTGAAAATAAGACAACAAAAGAAACACGGAAATCAACCACAAAATACACAAAACAATGACAAATATACACCAAATGGCTTAAAAAACACGCATGACAACAGAAACACACAAACTGAATACATAAACACACAAAACAAGAACAGAAATGCACAATATGACAAGAAGACTACAAAAAAGCACAAAATGACAAAAAATAGACAAAACCAAATAAAGACAAAATCAAAAAAATATACACACAATAACAAAAACAAATGTAGTCCAATGTGACCACAAACACCCTGAACCTCAGAAGGTTGTGATCCGCAGTCGTACTCACGAGAGCTGCAGGTCCGATTGTTCCACACAGCGATCAGGCATTTGATCAGCTGGCGAATTATAAAGCACAGGATTACGGTACACATCATGGCCCATTGCAGCGGAAGGTCCTCCTCACAATGAACCGCTCTGACTCCCATAAGCTCGTTATATGCTACAAAAAGGCTAACTTTGAACAACAGAGAGCGTATAAAGAAGTGAAACGCAGGGCTCCTGGTCCAGGAGCACGGAGCATTAAGCTGGTGTCTGCCCAGGTTAAGGAGTTTAAGACACGCACAGGTCAGCTCACAGACAGACGTGCTGACTGGGTTGGAGAGATGTTAAAATCAAACATCAGACACAGACCAGGCAATCTCGCACGTCGCACATCTGTGATATCTCTCTGAAGGCCTGGCTCACAGTCTTCACATTCTGTATCACTCCCTATCTGCTGACCTCATACCTCAGCAGAGCAGTGGAGTAAGAACCCTGTGGGTTTATGTTAGGAAAAATATAACACCACGCGCTCGTGTCTTTAATTAAAGAAGTGGTTCAAGTGTGAATAACCCATGTACATACATATTGAATCTGTATTACGGAACAAACTCAGTTAGCAAAAACACTGTTTTGCTATGTACCTCGGTTTGATGTTTGCGTAAAGGAAAACATTTGGTAAGTCTTTACTTGAAGTTCATAAGGCTGACATTATGCTGTCATTATTAGGACATGACACCTGTCATTAGCATGAATAAGGTGTCACGAAGGCTATCATTAAATGTCATTCGTTACCCTAACCAAAACCCTACCTAACCCCACTAGATCCTTCCACCTAACCCAAAAAATGCCAACATAGCTCCTAAGGTGCCATAATTTAGCGAAAGGTATCATAATTTAGCAAACGACACTTAATAACAGCCGTCGTGACACCTTGTGCACATGACAGATGAAGACAGCATAATATCAGCCTTACGTAGAAAACTTCAAGTAAATCGTTACCAAAAATTCTAAACTTCAAATAGTTTGCCGTTTATGATGAATGCGTATGAAAATCAGCATCATACAGTATAACTTTCTGAAACATAAATAGCTATATGACACGGAATATACCCTCGCCTACATGTTTTGGGATATCACACATTTCACCATATTTTCCAATAATGGGGTGGTTATGTGCGTTGTGTCTGGAAGAGATTAACACACAGATGAAAAACATCTTGTGGCTGCGCAGTCATGCTGGAAGTTGGGAACTTTTGAGCCATTTTAGGGTATTTTTTCAACTTCTGAAGCATCTGATTTTTTTTTTACTTAATTATCTATTAATCATGCTTTGAGATGTATTAGTTTTTTAGTAGTAGTAGTAGTAGTAAGCAACCTAATGTTCAAGTCTGTAACCATAGCACAGAGCTACGCTAATAGAAGTTGATCTCTAGTTACAATGCTCACCACTTCCATCACAACACCGACTGGGATCTTGGAACGTGACAAAGTGATGTGAACCCTGTGTTTCCATCCACACACAGGATGCTACTTCAGACTGTCAACCTATGCGTGTGCAAGTTCAGCGCTTGAGCACTGAAAGAGGAGGAGACTGGGAGGGATTATCAGAGTGGGGGGCGGAATTTACGGTTCGAATTCAGCCGTGCCCCTCTGTCATGGTTCAAGAAACAGGTAGTGCATCTTTAATAACCGTTTAGTACACAGCTGTACCGTACACACACAATCCAGATACTTGCATTGTTACAGCTCCACTACACACAGTATGTAGTCATTAATGTTTCTTTATAAAGAAAGAAACTTAACACCAAAATTAAAAAATTATTGAAGGTTTATCACAAGCTTTTTGCGTTTTAGTTTCAGACGATACAGAGAAGTGGTTCTAAAATGATTTGGCTTCAGGATCAATCTTTTAAACAAGCTGAGAAATAAATTGAAGAATTTTTGCAATTTTTACAAGTACACAAAAATATGCTTGAGTTAGTATAAAACATGCATCATAATACCACGTGCATTAGGTCTACTTTGTATCTGAGGAATAAAAGTACAGGTTTTCACCCATATATGTGAGAAAAATATTGATAAATTCAGAGAGAAAAATATATCCAAGCAATAACAGCATACCTTTTCTAACATTCCAGACTACAAAATAAGTACTAAAAGTATGTATGATTCGTGCTGATATCGGTATCGTATCGGAAGTGAAAAAGTTGTATCGGGACATCCCTAGTTCTAAGCGGCTCAGAGTAGCTCAGATGTTAATCCAGGCAGGTTGTCAGACCTCATCCCCTCCCAGGGCGGTCACATATACTTAATCAGGTCTCTTTCAGTTCAGATTTCACTGAGGGACAGAGAGCAGACGAATTGGCCTGAGGGCTCTGCTTTACACAGTGTCAGTGAACGGCTCCTTCCTGTATTCAAACAACTATGGAGAAGAGAGGCTTGAGTGAGTGAGATTTGAAGCAAAATCTTGTAAAAACACAATGTTTATGTAAAAGTATCTCTCCTGCAGCCGTGCATCAGCCAGTAAAGTACACGTTTGGAACACGTAAGTTGAAGGGAATACCAGTATTTCACCAAAAGTGGAATTAACAGATCCAGGATAACTGGTTTAGCTAAGCACTCTCTTACCACGCTGGATTTCCAAACTCAGATGAGGCTGAAGAGCAGCAGCTGAGCCAAACCAGCCATCAGTGCGTATTCCCATCTTTCTTCCAGTGAGGTACGTAGATCACAGATGTACTGATCAGAGACATTGGGGCGAATGCGCCAGGTAAACAGCCAACAGAAACAAACCCTAAGACAAAGAGGATGTGACGTCATTTGTTACCGAGCAGCGAGAAGAGGAAGTTTGGTTTGGGAAGTTCCTTTTTTTCTATTGTGAATTATCAAAGTTGGTGTCATTCAGTTATTGTTAGAGACACTGATCAACAAATATAGTAGTTACTGTATTGTGTTTTTTACACCTGTCATCACTCAAACATGCAGCAAGTAACATTAAATAATAAATCACTTAATAGACTTGTGAGTGTTTTGATTAAGCTTTACACGATCAGGATTTTTGGGCAGATCATCGATCAGTGAGTTTAAAAAAAAAACGATCACCGATCCTATCATATGAACTCAACGCCCAAATTCCTTTGATACTACCCAATACAAATTCAAGGAAAATGACAAAGGTAACATGTTTCAGGACCTAAATGCATCCTTGTGACTGTGAAGGAGTGGAAGAGTTGGCTTTTTCCATGCAGGACCTGAATATAACATTGCACGCACAAGAGCGTCATGGCTCCGCTTTTAAAAATGCGATGCAGACTGAGCACTTGTAGGTGTAAATGTGAACTAAACATTTCATTTAGTCCCTGAACAGCAGCTGTGTCGACTACAAGAGCGTCGGAGATGAAGCTGTGGTGACAGACCACACTGAAACTACGTGAAGCCCCCCATCAGCATTAGCATTAGGAGCAAAGACATATTTATTGACTGTGGAATCGCAAAACCTGCTGTTGCTTACAGTCCGTATTCACAGGTGCACAGTGGAGGTGGGGCGTACACACGCTGGGGCTGCTCGATTATAGAAAAAATAATAATCACGATTATTTTAGTCACAATTGAAATCCCGATTATTCAAACGATTATTTGTCAACCAAAAAGTTATTTATATTTTGTACAAAAAAAAACAAAAAATATATTTTTTAAACATAAATAAAATCCTTCAAACACTAAAATCAGGTATGTTCACTTTTGCATAAAAGTTTTCCCATATCAGAGAATTTGACTTGCCACTTGTTTACCAAGTGTTTCTCCTCCATGTTTCCAGA
This sequence comes from Gouania willdenowi, assembly GCF_900634775.1. Lineage (NCBI taxonomy): Eukaryota > Metazoa > Chordata > Actinopteri > Blenniiformes > Gobiesocidae > Gouania > Gouania willdenowi. Next base: position 24,500,404 of record NC_041060.1, on the reverse strand, counting down.
ACATTTGTAACAACTTTCCCCTGTGTTAGCCTGCAGGCTAGTTTTGGCTTTGACAGGGGGCGGGGTGGAGGGGAGGAGCTTGCATGTGCATAGATTAAACAACTCAAAGTTAGTATTAATACCATGTGTGTGCCAAGCTTTATTATGTGTAGATGTCCGAAATAGTGGGTTTGTTTTATTTAGCAAATAAAACTATGTAAAAAAAAAAAAATAAATAAATTATGTATTTACAAAAATAACATAATTGAGAAAAAATGATTATTAAAAAAAAAAATCGTTTTTTCTCAATTGTTATTTTAAAAGCCATCTTTTGGGTGGAAAAATCGAAATCATAATCGAATTTTGATTAATTGAGCAGCTCTAGTGTGGGAGAGCAACACATTTAGCTGATAAGGAATAAGATATTTATACTAAATTCACTTTTTCTACACACATCTTGCTCAGTGAGCTTCTCTGAGTCAGAAACTAATGAAGTATCATAATTAATACTCTCCTGTTGTATTAATAATATTTTAATAGAAACACCACACCACACAGAATAAATCTCTACGGCAACTTATGAGTTTAATATTGGTGAAACTGCTATTCTAATTACATCTGAACTCATCCGGGATATCAAGATTAGCCTGACTAAATCCATTGTTTTTTTTATTATTATTTATTTTTCTTTTTAATCATGTTCTTGCTTTTTTGTATTTTTGTCTAAAAAAAATTATTTTTTATAATTATTTTCTATTTTTCACAGTTTATTTTATTTTTCTTTTCGTTTCGTTTCCTTTTATTTGTTCCATTTTTTCTTTTATGTTTATTTGACACTTTTCTTTTTTCTTGATTTTTCCCTTTTGTGGTTTCTTTTTCTTATTATTATTTTAATATTTACGGTAGTTGATGTTATTAACTATTGTCTCTCGCCCCTAAGGGGGGGCTTAGGTTAAGTTTAGTTAGTCACCAGTGTCTTGAAAGCATCCATGTGCAGCTGATCCTGGGAATCCGGTGCATTTGTGCATTTAAGCAGTAAAAACGGGGGTTATGTAACGTTATTAAGCAGCACTAATGCACATTCCTGTCCTTCTTTCAGTCTGCATGCACACGCGCACACGGACATGCACACACACCCACTTCTGTGATTTTAAGCTGAGTCAGTGAAAGAGGTCAACGGTTTTCCTGCTAGAAAGAGATTTAAAAAGAAGAATGTGTTGGAGAAAATTAAAGAAAAATTCTGACACATCGAAAGAAATATTAAGAAAAAGGAGAAAAAATAGGGAAATATATACAGATAATAAAGAAAAATTAAAGGCACACTGTAACTTTTGGCCACTAGGGGGCGCTAGACCGTAACTTTCACGCAATCGCCCCTAATGGCCACAAGCACCGCAGCACTGTCTCAAAAATCAACAAACAGTCAGTCGGGCCAGCCTCCCTTGTCTTTTGATTGTGTATGCAGACGGTAGTTGACCTGTAACTTTGGGATAAGGATTGGCTCTAAGGGCTGGGGTGTGAAGCGGGGCTGGGCCCTCCTCTCCCCGCCGCTGGAGGCCTTCCTCGCCGCGTCGGTGGTGCTCCCCCCTACTCTCTGGCCTCGCCGCAGTCGTCAACCCCCTTCGCCAAGGGTCGCAAAGCCCTGAGAGCCAATCCTTATCCCCAAGTTACGAATCTGACTTGCTGACTTCCTTTACTAAAGAATCCACGTTTAACTGAACTATCGGCGATTAGTGCACCATTAACCCAACACGAAACTACCATATTGTGCTGTTTTGGCTGTAAACAGAGGCTAACTCATTTCAGCTGCCCACAGCAATGGCGCCGGGTCGGGAAATGCTCGTATGTTGTGACGTCACGTGGGAACTATATATAGCCGAGCCTGTGGTCACATGACTGTGAAACGTTCTCCAGGCATTCACCAGGTCACATGACATGGTGAAAGACGGTCCGTCTTCTCCAAACTTACATAGTCGGTATTTCAAGAGGGGAAACCCGCTCGGAGCATTGATTCTGTCAAGCGCTGTATATTGGCCTGAGGAATCATTTAAAATAACTCATATGCGTCAACTCTTTAGGTCAAAAAGTCAGCTGTGTGCCTTTCGGAAATACAAAAAAACAAAATAAAGCAAAAAACAAAAACAAAACAAAGCAGAAAGAAAAAAGTATCAAATAAAAAAGGGGGGGGGGGAACCAACATGAAAAATGTTGATTGACATACTGAAAACCTAAAAATCTGATCCAGAGCCAAAAATGGTGAACAAAACATCCTAAATTTCCAACCTCTCAGAGACGTGTCACAGCCACAAAAAAGAAAAAAACTGTTTGTATTAAATGCTGAGAAAAGTGAGCCATGACTGACTTTAAACAGTACTTTGTCTTTATTACTTTTGTCAGATGCTATTGGAGAGTCACATCATGTCTGCAAATAGAGAAACAATTGGTAACTGATGATAGTTTATGATCTGTGACAGATACCACAGTACTCCTTCAGAGGTGTGTAAATGATCCTTGCATTGTGAGTGGTCCTAATGTTATGGCTCTGTGTGTTTGCGTGTCTCTGGGCACTGAAGCATAAAGGTTTAACTTCTCTAATCTGACAGGGCGAGCCATCTGGGAGCCCCTCCCCCCAGCCGACACACACACACACACACACACACACACACACACACACACACACACACACACACACACACACACACTTGAAAGAGAACATACAGTCTTTTAGCCTCCAGAATAAATAATAATAATATTAATTATCAGTATGGTAGGACAGTTTGAACCCATGGCTAAGGGCTATGTAAACTATTTACACAGCCACGCCCCTTTATCCCGTTTTGACCCTGCTCAGCCGCTACTGCTACATGCTAAGCTAACCTAAACACATGGAACTGGTTGCATGTAATTCCTTCCCAGTTGCAGAGGAAGACAACACATTTTCCATTTGTAATATGTGGGACACAAAGATTTATCTCAAGTTTTTTATCCATTGTCTAAAAAGACTCACAATATGTTTGGCCTCTGTTCATCATTATACAACACACAAAATGACCTCCAACTCCCGGAAAATGACAACAAAATTATACCAAACAACAAAAACACTTACAATGACAATGTACAAAAAAAAACTCAAAAAGAATACACAAAATAAGTCAAAAGAAAAACACACACAAATCGCCAACAAAAATTGACAAAAAGAGGATAAAACAACAACAAAAAATAAACAATATTCTCTGAAAACACACAAAAATACAGAGAAAAACCACTGAATAGACACAAAATGGCTTAAAAAAAACATACAAACAGACAATGAACACATGCAAAATTACAACAAAAGAATTCTATATCTTAGATTAATCTTGTAAGTTTCCTTATCCCTCACCTGAAAGATTCACAACACGTTTGGAAGGAATATGAAACGGCCGCTGCACAGACTGTTAGAGAAAGCCCTGAAAGATGTGGAGGAGACATTTTTCATGTTCCCAGTTAAACGTCTGCATGTAAAACGTGTTTTAATGGAGGGCTTGTTTGGGTCAGTGTGAGATTAGAGCCTAGTTGTATATCCCAGGGCTAAATTATTCAGCAGGAGCTTCAGGTTCTCCCACAGAGGCTCTAACGCTCTAGTCTGTAAGCTAAGGACGCACCGCTAGCTCCAAACAAGTGCTTACTATGACGTAGCAGAAAGCTGTGGCCACACAGTCTCTGTGAACATTGCTCACATAAATACTGTGTGGAGCAATAATACAAATAAATTACACAAAACATTAGATAGCAATGCATTAGGTCGATTGGAGGGAGGTTAATTTGATAAGTAATATACAGTGGGGCAGAAAATTATTTAGTCAGCCACCGATTGTGCAAGTATGCCCACTTAAAAAGATGAGAGAGGTCTGTAATTTTCATCATAGGTGTACCTCAACTATGAGAGACAAAATGGGAAAAAAAATCCAGAAAATCACATTGTAGGATTTTTAATGAATTAATTGGTAAATTCCTCGATAAAATAAGTATTTGGTTACCTACAAACAACCAAGTCTTCTGGCTCTCACAGACCTGTAACTTCTTCTTTAAGAGGCTCCTCTGTCCTGCAGAGAGCTGGGACCAAAGTAACAAAGGCTACCATCAGTAACACACTACGCCACCAGGGACTCAAATCCTGCAGTGCCAGACGTGTCGCCCTGCTAAAGTCAGTACATGTTCGTGCGCATCTGAAGTTTGCTAGAGAGCATTTGGATGATCCAGAAGAGGATTGGGCGAATGTCATATGGTCAGATGAAACCAAAATAGAACATTTTGTTAAAAACTCAACTTGTTTGGAAGAGAAAGAATGCTGAGTTGCATCCAAAGAACACCACACCTACTGTAAAGCATGGGGGTGGTAACATCATGCTTTGGGGCTTCTGCCATGTATCGTGAGATTTTGAGTGAAAACCTCCTTCTATTAGCAACAGCATTGAAGATGAAACGTGGTTGGGTCTTTCAGCACGACAATGATTCCAAACACAACGCCCGGGCAAAGAAGGAGTGGCTTCATAAGAAGCATTTCAAGGTCCTGGAGTGGCCTAGCCAGTCTCCAGATCTCAACCCTGTAGAAAAACTTTGGAGGGAGTTGAAAGTCCGTGTTGCCCAGAGACAGCCCCAAAACATCACTGCTCTAGAGGAGATCTGCATGGAGGAATGGGCCAAAATACCAGCATCAGTGTGTGAAAACCTTGTGAAGACTTACAGAAAACATATGACCTCTGTCATTGCCAACAAAGGGTACATTACAAAGTATTGAGATGAACTTTTGTTATTGACCAAAAACATATTTTCCACCATAATTTGCAAATAAATTCATTAAAAATCCTACAATGTTCTACAATTTTCTGGATTTTTTTTTCTCATTTTGTCTCTCATAGTTGAGGTATACTTATGATGAAAATTACAGGCCTCTCTCATCTCAGAACTTTGTAGTATGTTTTATTTTGTATCTATATTCATTTAAAAAATATTATATCCTTTCAATATTATATTATATGAAAAAAAATTGTAAACTTTATTATTACTCTATATTTGTATATATTCATAATATATTTTTATCAATACATTATCATATTGTATTTCTATATTTTATATTATATTTGTGTCATTACGTTTATACATGTTTTTAAGATATTTGTATGAAGGCTTAAAGGAGTGCCTACATTTTGAGGTAAATAACTGTATAACAATATTTCTAATATTTATTGCTTATATTTACATTTAAAGTTATAAATATTGTATGGTTTTGTGTTATTTCAGGATTTGTTGTGTTATTCACACAGTAGGGTGGCAGTCACCACAGTGGTATCTGTCATTGTGTCCTTGGGCAAGGCACTTTACCCACATTGCTTAGTATGAATGTAGTGTGTGTGAGTGAGTGTTGGTGGTGGTCGGAGGGGCCGATGGCGCACTATGGCAACCTCGCCTCCGTCAGTCTGCCCCAGGGCAGTTGTGGCTACAACAGTAGCTTACCACCACTAAGTGTGGAGTGAACGAATAATCCCTTAATTCTGTAAAGCGACTTTGAGTGTCCAAAAAAGCGCTATATAAAATTGATGCATTAAATGATGCTGAGGTGAAAATAATGACAGCAAACATGGTGAATCAAAGAGTTAATGAGGATAAAGTGATGAATACTGTGGCGAACTGAGGGTTAACCTGTAGCTCTCACTGTCGACCAAACATCTGTCACTCTACTGTGAGAAACTTCCTTAAATCAGGAGAGAGAAGTGAGATAAAGAGCTTATCTCAGCATTCCTTAAAGCTGCAGCCATCACCTGATTGGGCCACACATGCATCGATACTAAGCCATCACATAAAGTTGAGGCTAATCTGACACGTCTAAAGACTACTCAATGGACAATATGCTGCGGTTTATGAGATGCATCACAGTTATATTCACAATAGCATAAAGAAGACCTAACGTTTGCACTTTATACAAACATGATTAGCATTATTATCATACATATTGTCTGATAGTAGCTTTTTTTCTGTCTACGTACAATGACAATGGCAGCTCTAATCATATTTTCTAGACTATAAGTTACTCTTTTTTGACTTGTAGACCAGAGCGATACATCAATGTATTTTTTAGTAAGCAGCTCCATCTAGTGAGTAAAAATATGAACATCATGTCCTTACGAATGCATGGGGTGCGTCCGAATAGTCCCTCCTATCTCCTTTCCTTTTTACCTTTCCTAAGCCCTGTGGATGGCGTTACGGGGTTAAGGAAAGGTGTTAGGAGAGGAGTTAGGAAAAGGCCATCACGTTTGTTTTGACAATCAGACACACTTCCACTAGGTGACGTAAAAATCTGTGAAAAAACTACAAATTTCCAGAAATAGACTACCAAAAGAGCATTTATAACACTTACCGCTGATATAATCTCAAAAATCACAAGGCTTGAATGTAAATCAAAGGAAAATACGCTACCAGGCTACGAGGAACAAAAGTGAATTTAAAAGAACGTCACATTGAGAACTTTCCGCTCAGAAATGTATATATAAATATAAAATATGTGCTCTGTTTTATGTCAGTTATAATCTGACTAATATGGCTGCATATAAGACATGGGTTTTAGATTAAGATTATTGTTCAAGGTATATCAATGCATTGGTAACTTACATGATCTTGCACGTCCCTTTAAATGTTGGCACCGCAAAGAATTGTGGGTCAGCATTATCTGCTCTCCTTTGGTAAAGGATGCATCTTGTTTCCTAGGCTAAAGGAGGTTAAAAAGCATGGAACCTCCTTTCCTTAGCTTAAAGAGAATTGGAAAGCTCCTTATCATGGGCACCACTTAAACACTTCTGGCGGTTAAGGGAAAGTGGATAGGAAAGGAGATAGGAGGGACTACTCGGGTGCGTACCCATGGTGTGTTCTCACTGTGCTGTGAGCAGAGCGATAATGCACGTTCAGTCCTGACATGGCTACACATCTATAATATATATAGGGAATCACTAATGAGTCTGACATTTGTGGACAAAGTATTTAAGAATAAAGTAATTTCAGATTCTGACATTTGTGGACAAAGTATTTAAGAATAAAGTAATTTCAGATTCTGACATTTGTAGGCTTTTATTCCCAAAACGAATTACAGAATTTCATGAATCTGCATTGATATGTCAATAAACATCAATGACAGTTCATCACCGACGAATGGGAATAATAACATTTGTCGTTTACGTCATCGCAAGTGTTTTCATCCTCCGTGTTGCTGATGTGTGAGCCATTTTGTATCTCTACCATCTCTGCATTTTGCTGTGTGTATGTGTGTGTAGGGCTGGGAGATATGGAGCAAAATTAATATCTCAATATTTTTTCTCTCAATGACGATATACTGTATAGTAAAAATTTTAAGAATTTTAACTCAAAGTCTGACCAGAAAAACAATTCTGGGTTAAATTTACTGATGCAAAATGCCACACAGCCCCAATTATTAACAAACAGCTGCAAAATATGTGCCACTTTGGGTTTTTTCTCCTCCAAGGGACAGCACGTGTGTGTGAGTTTTGTAGTTGTTTTATGTATTTTTGGCGTACTTTTCTGTCATTTTGTCGACATTTTGTATGTCTTTGGGTCATTTTGTCATCTTTCTCTGTCATTTTTTTGTTTTCTTTTTATTGTTTTGTGAATTTTTCTGTCATTTTCCTCATTTTAGTTGACGATATACAAAATAAATCTCAATATTTTTAACTAAATAAAGTAATACCATAAACGCAATTCTGGGTTAGATTTGTAGATACAAAATGGCACACTGACACATTTATTAACAAACAGCTGCACAATATGTGATATTTTTGGCTGTTCTCTTAGGGACAGCACGTGTGAGTGAGTTCCGTAGTGTAGCTTATTTAGATGAAGGTCTGGGTTAGGACGCACTCAGTGATCATCTAACTGTGCTTTTCATGTTGTTTTTAAATGTAGTGAAAGCAGCAACTCCTAAAACAAGTATTTTGTTACAAAATAAGCTATAAAAATATATATATATATTGATAACGGTGATATTGTAATTGTCAAAATGGTGATGTAAAATGAATTACATAACACGTTGTTATGCTCCTTAACCACAGAGATTTCAGCAGCAAATCAACATTAAAGCAGCAACTTGTTGGATACTTTTGTTAAAAAGTAGCCCAGTTATTTGATTATCTTACTAATATTCTCCCTATAGAAAAATCAATGCAGTACCACTAACAGTAATAAAGGTGCCACGGATGGATTTGGGCAAAAAAAATGCACTTTCTTGTTTCAATCTGGGGAAGATTTATTGTTTCCTCCTCGGTTACAGCTTAATAGTTTTTGGCATTGAAAATTATTTTCTACTGCCAAAAGCAACAAAAGGTTACACAGGAAAAGCATTTGGATTACTTCATTTGTTTTTGTTTTTTTTTTTATTAGCTGGTATTCTGTTAGTCATTAGTTTAGAGCAGGGCTTCTCAAACACTGGGAGGGGGCCGCCAGAGGCCTTCAAGAAACTAAGAATTTTTTTTTAACTATTTAAATGCATTTTTGCTTGTTTTTTTTTTTTTTTTACTTTTTTTCTGCAACTACACCAAACCTATTTTCATCACTTTTACCATATTTTTGCTACATTACTCTAATTTCTGTCACTTCTTCATCAAATTTCAATTCCTTTTCTGCACATTTCTTCCACTTTCAAGACAGAGAACGTGAGCTGGGTTTAGACCGTCATGAGACAGGTTAGTTTTACCTTACTGATGTTGTGTTGTTGCAATAGTAATCCTATTACTAATGCAACACTTTCCCCACCTAATGTTGGATATGTTGACCCATTATTGCCACTTTTAGCATATTTTCGCCATATGTTATGCTTATTTTTTTGCCAATTTAACCACATTCACCATTTGTCATGAGCATTATTTGCCAGTTTAAACTAATTTTTCCAATATTGATACTTTTTACCACTTTTTCTGTCCATTTCCCCACCTTTTTTGATCACTTTTATCCCATTTTTTTTCTGATTAAAACAAGGATTTACATCTTAAACATGACTATATACTATGGCCCAAATAATACTAAACTTTTGGGCCAACAGTGGATAGTATTCAGATAAATAAATAAATGTGGTTATCACAGAATCATAGAACAATGGACCATCGTTTTACTGACTTTATGGATGTGCCCCAAAAATCTCTCCTCTTGATCCCCCCTAATAGATGGCCCTGTCTCCACATGACTGTTCTTCAAATATTCATGTCTGTGTTCAACCACCTTCAGGTACAGTGGGGGTCCCCGGTCTCTGGAACTTTTATTTTGGGGATCATGGGCTGAAAAGGTTGAGAACCACTGGCTTAGAGAATCAAATTCTTGATGACATTTGTTTCATATTTGCACTTTTCTGTCTTTGTATTTCATGGAATGAAGTGTAATGTTTTCTTTTTACTAGATGAATAAATTAATGCCTTTTTCTCAACTAAGTCATTTTTTTTGTCTCTATTGTTTCATTTTGTTAAATTGACGTGCTGATTAGTCAACTAATAGTTTCATTAATCGATGACTAGTCAACTATCAAAATAGTCGTTAGTTGCAGCCCTAAATAGGAGAATACGTTATTAAACTAATATCGCTCCGATTAAAGAACATATTCCTCCCTATTTATCATTATTATCATTTAACACCAGCGTTTACCTAACCTGAGGTTCAATGTCATACTCGAGGACACTTCCAAACTTATAGCTCTGAATCGAAGCTGCTCGCCAAAATAAGAACCCCTGCTCTTCAAAGCCAAGGCCTGCGAGCTAAATCTGTCCCGTCACACATACCTCCTCTTCACAGTGCGAGGGAGAAGCAGGCTGCAACATCAAAGACTGTCCTTTGTTACAGAATGATAAAGAATAGATCTTCTCCTTTCCGTTGTTACAGACGTGGAAAGAATAAAGGTGCCAGAAAAACATTGATTCACACCCAAATTGAGTTGAATTCTTATTTATTACGATTCTGAATCAATCCAAAGACGATTTCAAGTGTTTGCTCGCTGCACGTACTGTTTGTCAGGTAACGCCTACGTATCTGGCAAGGCCAGGTCCCCCTTTCCGTGGAAAAGGGAATCGTCCCCATTGCTCCAGCACACTGCTAACTTGAGCCAGCTAGCTTTAGATATTGCTAATGTTTGAAGAAAAAAAAACACAGTAAGTCCCGTTTTCACTGAAGGCAAATGTTTGGGTGCACTTCGGATTCTGCAATTTCCGGGCAAGAAGGAGCTTAACATGACAAACTGAGTGTGCCAAATCTGCAAAATGAAGATCGAGTACTTCAGGAACACTTCAAATGCCCGAGCCCACATCTTACGCCATCATCCGGAGCTAAAAGAAGCTAAATATTTATTTTTAGGTACTGATACATTAAAATTCACATTCTCTTTTTTTTGTAAGGACATCTGAGACAAACTTTGCAAGGTAAGTAAAGATATACATTACCTTTTTGTGTATTTACAATTTTAGAATCACTTGACTGAACCTTGTAAAGCAGCATTTATTTTTTAACATAACCAGTTTTCTTTAAAGTAATAGAACAGACGTTTCTCTAACTTATAGAGGAATGTAGTTAATCCTGGAATTGGAACACTTTGTGCACAGTTACGCATTCACTTTGATTGACAGTCTCAAAAACAGGAAGTCAAAGCATATTGGCTGGGCGCAGTCAGCGATCATTTGTATAGGGGTCTATAGGACGAAGGCGGGACTTATATATATTGATGTATATGAATGACCGCCGGCAGTAGACCATTGTAAAAGACTAGTTAAGTATTATGAATTTCTGGCTGCGCTCTATTCTCCCCCTGTACTTAAGTCAGTCACTGTGTGCCTTCATCCCAGTTACGCACTCTGGGTGGAGCAGCCATGAAATGTGGCCGTTCCCATTCAAATCTGGCCTTGTGCGCATTCTCCCGTCTGCTCAAGTTCTTTTCTTCTTGCGTGCTTCTAACCCTGGAATAAGTGCAGTGTCCCGATAAAGTGAAACATTATATTGCACGAGAAGTTTGGACTTAGTTACAATTTTAAGCCAAACGCACTGATAATATTGCAGAAGAGAATCTATCCAAACTGACACTGTCACGGGGTTCAATACGTTCACATTTACCAGTTCTAGATGGGACAAAGTTGTGTTGAATTTCATTATATTTTATTTGTGCAATCCACTCCTTTTTCTGCAGAGATGGTAGGTAGTGCGTCTTGGAGCTGATCAGCTGTGTGCCTCAGCTGCTGCTGCTGCTTGACGAGTGAAACTCTGACAGACGTCAAACTTCTGCCCACGTTGGTCACAGTGATGTCCAACTATTTTCATACTATGTCCAACGTAAAGCCACAGTTTGATCCACTACAGAGTAAATAATACGTGAAACAAGCTGTCATATGCAGAGTTCAGTGAAATGCGCATGAGACAATGGATACCTGAAACTGTTCCCACACATATTAAATGAGGCTCAGCTTCAGTTTGGACTCGCTCACATCAGCTCCATAAGGCATTCAACTATTTATATTCAAAACTGCATATTATGTAGGAAGCCAATGGTTCTGTTTCACTGCAAACATCACACCCTGTCACGCTTTAGTTTAGAGCTACAGGTACCGTATTGATGACGGATATTGATTTATGCGCTGATCATTTCTGAATGCAGGAATGGAAGAAGTTAATAAAATCCGGCTTTCCATACAAACAAACGTTAATCTATCGTTCGTATGAGGGGGAGTAAAAGACTGTGACTCTGACAGAAAAATGCGTCCGAACCTCACACTGTAATAATCTGATCAAATTACCCTGTTACATTGTTTAACAATGAACGCGTTTCAAATTGAAAGTGAACTTTATCATTTTCACAGATCTCAATGACAAAAAGCGTTGGGAAAACTCCATGTTATGGGATTTTTAGACAACCCTAAAAAATGACATCACCGCCTCCTTTCTTTCAGCCCGCCTTCATTCACAGACTATGTGCTTTTGGTCTCTTACGCAAGGTGGGTGTGTCAGAAACCTGGACCGGAGAATAAGCGTAGGAGAGAAGCGTGTAACTGCAGCTGCGCAAAAAAGCGCTTAAGTCCAGATGGGAGAATAGGGCCCAAAATGCGCTGTCTTCCTCTGAGACTGAGAAGCAACTTTATACCACTGACCAGTCCCACGTGTTTGGTTAGCTTAGCATGTAGCAGCGCTGTCTGGTCAGGATCAAAGGGTAAAGGGGTGGGGCTTTGTTATCAGCTCAACCTACTATTTCCGATGTGTCAATATTTAGGTTCCTTGTGGGTCAGGTATTCTCACACACACAAAATGAATGACGTGTAGCTGCAGATGTAGACTACCTCCAATATGATTATAATTATGGATAAATAACAGTTTCTGCGACAACAATAAAACAATTTTGTGTATTAAGTATATATCACATTACATAGCGTTATCATCACTAATGCTTTAAATGTTAGGGCTGGGCAATATATCGAGATTCAAGATATATTGAGTTTTCTATTTTGGCGATATAGAAAATTACAATCTCACCTATATCGATATATACAGTATATATTGTGTATTAAAATACTTGTTTTAGGAGTCGTTGCTTTCATTACTACTCAGAACGATATGTAAAGCTCAGTTAGATGGATTTCTGAGTGTGTCCTAATCCAGATCTTCCCCTAAACAAGCCATACTACAGAACTCACTCACAAGTGCTGTCCCTTAAAGCCAAAAGTGGCACATATTGTGCAACTGCTTGTTGATAAGTGAGCCTGTGTGGCATTTTCCCTTAGCAAATTTAAACCAGAATTGTTTTTCTGGTCTGACTTTATTTGAATTAAAAATATTAACATTCATATCATATATCACCATTTTAAGAAGAAACATTGAGATATGAGTTTTAGTCCACATTGCCCAGCGCTAGTAGGTGTTTCAGTTTAATGTTTTTTGTTGTTGTTGTTGTTTTTTTGTTTTTTTTTATCATTAGTGACAGTGACAAACAAAAAGAGGTGGGGCCTATATGTAACGTCATTGTAAACAATATATAGGTTATATGTATGTATATTTTTTTAAACTTCAACAGAATCTCTAATTACAGCACCTCATAAAACTAATAAAATACTTTCTAGCTCATGATCTAAACAAAGTATGGTAGTTCTGATTAATATCAGACGTCAGTGTGGGTGTGTGACCCCGAGCTGCTGCAGCCTGGCAGGTTAGAATGATGGAAGAGGACAGAGAACGTGCAAACTCCACACCCAGGACCGTCTCGCTGTGAAAACGACGTTAAAGCTGAATCCCATAACACCGTAAGCAGCTCCACCTCAGCACCTGTCTGTGGCCAGGCTGCAGCGCCTCGAACCCGGCCGGGCCCTGAGAGGACCACCGCCGGTCCCGGTACCCCGTGAACCCACCGTGACGGTCCAGCAGCACCGACAGAGCACCTCCGCTGCTGTGGTCCGTCCCTGCCTGCCTGTCTGTCTGCGGCACAATGCCGAACAATGCCTGTGCTCAGGCTCGGCCGCCGCGGACGGAGAAAGACGGTGGAGGCGGTTCCGGCTCGCGGCGACCCAGAGGCCGCACCGAGAGAACCGACCGAGCCGGTACCGGGTTCTTACCTGGTCCTTACAGCAAACAAAGGATGCTGCGGAGGCTCTGGTCCGTTACACGATTAGTCTGTTTGGCCTGACAGCATCTGATCAATTTACAGCAGCACCAAAAGTGAGCGGGAGGCTTCCGGTGCGGTCCTCCGAAATAAAAGCGACAATAAAATATTGTTAATTACTTCCTTCATTTATAGATTGCGTTTGTTTACTCGTGAATTTATTTGTTTGTTTGTGTATTTGTTTAATTATAAAATATTATTATTTTTGTCTTTATTAACATTAAGTTATTATATATTTGTTTATTTTCATATATTTCTTTAAGTCCCACCTAATTATTCAATTATCAATGTATGTTTAATTTTGTTTTATTAATCTGAAACTTTTTTTATTTTACTTATTGTTTATGAAACTATTATTTTTCCATTCCTATTCAAAAAATTTTTTTTTAATGATAACAGTCAAGTAAGAGCAGTTAACATTACACATGAGGATTGTATTTGTTTAAACATAGTGTCTCGTTGAAAAGGAAACAAAAAGATTTGAAAATATTCAACCCTGCATTTAGTCACGGGATTATTTTTTGTGTGAAGGGAAGCTCCAGGACACTTCCTGTTTGCTTCCCATCAGCAATGTAAGCTGACGGTGATCAGCGGCCTTTATATCCGCTCAGTTATGCTTCCTTTAGACCTCTACAGGCCGAACTCACACTGTGTCAGCTCCATTATATCATCATCATCGTTGTTGTTGTTTTTATTAACTAGTCTGAGGGCAGTCAATGCTCATATTACATTTAGAGTTAGTCCACTTTAGTTTAAAGTATTCACCAATTTCATTTAGCAGACACTTTTGTTCAAAGCAGCGTACAACGCAAGCAAATTTAGACTGGAGGAAAACCCATTAGTGAGCTTCAAGTTTCTAGTAATAGAAGAAGTCTTTCTTTAGGGGGGGAGTTTTCCCTAGAAAATAATGTAACCACAAGTAACAATTCAACATCAATATGTTATTCGACATTCAACAACACTCAACAAAATTCACTAAGAGCTGGTCTTACACCATCTGGCTCGTTCTACCCCTAAGGACGAGAGGAGAAGGGTCAGATAAAGTGTCTAAGTGTTCCCCGAGCAATTGAGTCTTCAGACGTCTCTTAAAAGTATAAAGAAACTCAGCGGATTGTACAGAACAAGAATGTTATTTGGGATCAACAGAGGAGAAGAGTCAAGCAAGAGATTTAGAGCCATGCTGGGCTGGAAGCACAAGGCGTCTTTCACAGCCGGAGCCTAGCGAGTAAGAGAGAGTGTAGCTTAGAGCTTTCATCGGCCTTACAAAATCAAACCCGACCCAGCCCAAGCCTGACAGAATATGGTCCGAACTCGTCCGAACCCGAATGAAGCTGATTTATCTTTAAGCCAGCACCCATTGCACTCCGACACACCTCTCATCCGTGTGAGCACGTGTGTGAGTTTTTTTTTTTTTTAATAACTCAGCTTTTAATTACGAGCCACTCGTTCTGCATACACCTGTGAACATGACAAGCAGCTTAATGCTGCTACACGGTATGTACTGCATTACGTCTGCCGTGAAGCATGTGATGTGACCTGCTCTCTACATATGTGACAGCACCCAGCTCCAGAACAAGTCATTTATGCATTTTTTAACATCATTTATTCATGTGCCGGAGGACAACCTTCAATTCAGACCAGACATGCTGCTGCATTCTGGATCATCTGCAGAACTTTAAGTGTGCATGCAGGGATGACTGCCAGAAGGGAGTTGCACTAGTCAGTTAGAAGCAGGACCGGCCTTCCCGACAGGCAACACAGGCGGCCGCCAAGGGGGCGATCTGCTGGAGGGGCACCAAATTGCAAACTTTTTTAATTTTTTTTTTTATTTAAACAGGTATAATAAACATGATAATTTCTATTTGAATAAGGGTCTATAGGACGAAGGCGGGACTTATATATATTGATGTATATGAATGACCACCAGCAGTAGACCATTGTAAAAGACTAGTTAGGTATTTTTGTGAATTTCAAAAGAATCATACATAAACATAGATTTCTCAAAAACTCTGGATATCAGCTTTAATAAATAATATATCTGTTTCTGTCCTTTCTTACAGACGTGTAAATTATAGATATGCTGCTGTCCTTTGCTACTGACATATAAAGCATGTCTGTTCCTGTCCTTTGTTATAGACATATAAAGAGTAGATTTTTTTCATCCATTGTCACTAACGTATAAAGAATCTGCTCCTGTCAAATTGAAACACACCCTTTACAATCACTGTACATGTTTTCTCTTAATTAAATATTAATATTACAAATCTGTAACTATACCTGCTAATCTTCTGCCCATATTTATATTTATTTTATTTCAATTCTTGTTATTTGTGTTACTAACTAGTAAAACCAAACAGGAAAGTAGAAATTTCCTTGTACTGAAACTTTTCTTATTCTAACTTCTGATTGCACTGTTTTGCATTGCTTTTGGATTTTGCACCATTTTTGTTATTGTTCTCTTGAGACATTTGCACTATACCTGTAGGTGTTATATTGTATTATAGTGCATTATTCTACATTTTTAAAATAGGTTGTATTTGTTTTTTAATGGTTTGTTGTGTCGCAGAATTGCATTTTGTCTTGATATTTAAAATAAATATTAATGTGTAAACACTGTTTATAGACTTGAAAAAAAAAAAAAACGTTATCTATTTTTATTCATTATTAGGGGGCGGGTCAAAGTCCACTCTTGCCTAGGGCACTGAATGACCTAAAGCTGGTCCTGATTAGAAGTGTGCCAATTCATCGATTATTATATTAATCGCGATTCGACACGTGACGATTCAAATCATGACGTGGGAACCGGCCCACAACAGTTGGCTCCAGGGGTCGGTGTTGATGTTGGCCACCCACCCGACCTGTCTAAAAACACAGACCTGGCGTGATTTGATAATTCATTGTGTTCTATTATCCGTCCACCTTTTATTCAAAAACAGTAACAACTCAATGACAAAGTACAAAACAATAACTGGAACAAGTACAGAAAAAGACCACATGGAAAATACTTAGAAAAATCTACAAGTAATATTGATAAGATGCAAATCAATACATAAATGGTGGGGTAATCAATTAAGAAAGCAAACAAATGAAAAGGAAATGAATGGTTGAATAAATGGAAGAATTAATGAATTACAGTATATGAAGATAAATATTTGAATTATTGACTGAAAAAAAAAAAAATGGATAGATAAAAGGAAACAAAGGTAAGAAGGAAGATGGAAGATCTCAATAATTCTGAGTCCCACACACACACACACACACACACACACACACACACACACACACACACACACACAGAGAGAGAGAGAGAGTAAGAGAGAGACCTGTATCTTACAATTATGACTTTTCTATAAATTACAGTATTTTTTTTTGTATTATATGTAAATTTTATGCATCTCAATCATAACTTAGTTTGAGTTGGTTGTTTTCACATGTGGTTGTGTGTTTCTCTGTGCTGTCATGTTTGGTCTGAGTTTTAAACACACACACACACACACACACACACACACACACACACACACACACACACACACACACACACACACACACACACACACACACACACACACACCATGCTTGTCTTGGGCTGTGGAGCAGGGAGTGGATGTTGATCTTGGAGTTGAACGTTGTTTAGCTTTCATAAAGTCTTTCCTCAGCAGAGGATCCTCATCAGGAAGAAGAAGCGGCATGAACGGGTCACACAGATCAGGTTTTAGTCATCAGCCAGTCTGATTTGATCTAGCGCTGAGGAACTAAGTGCTGTCACATAAAACTGACTGACACATAAGAACTAATGAACAAACCAGTAAAACAAGTGGTTATTAGTGACGGTAACCCAACCATGTTCCTTTTTTCTGTCTTCCTTCCTTTGCTTTCATGATGTCAGTGATAAATAATAAAGAGCCTTCACATCCCTTGGCTACAATCACAGACACTCATTACAGCCCCCAGTGTTAGAAGTGAGATAACACTATCCATTGATAAACAACTCCTCTTCAATATAAAGGCATATTTTCACTTATTTTTGCTGTGTAAATAAGGTGATATGCAAACAGTATCCTAAATGTTATAAACCTCAAATCCACGCCCTCATATAGGCCTATGCATGAGTTCCATGTTTGGATTATCTTAGCGTGTGACACCACCAGATGAGCTTGGTCAAGAGGTTTTCATACAGAAAAACATCTCCTCTACAGTCTGTGCAGTGGCTGTTTCTTATTCCTTTCTAATTGTTGTCCCAAATGTTTTCATCAAAGGAGAACATCACGTTAACTTGTTTCCAGCCTTATTAAAGCATTATAAAAGAGCTGCTTTCAATAAGAATGTACGCTTGTGCAATCCTGGCCTGACTCAACTCGTGTTTATCACATAGTCAAGAGATGGTCTCTGATTTCACCCATTGTGTGTGTGTGTGTGTGTGCAGTACCAGCAGGAGAGTGAGTGAGGCAGAGGTAAACAGCTGCATTTTTTTAACAAGCTTCATAAAATTTGTTTCCATGTTCTGGGAAGGTGGCGTAATGGGGACGGAAGCGGTCTCGTTACCAGTTTGAATCCACCCTGGACATTACTGTGGGATGTTGAGCAATTCCCTTAACACTAACTGTTCATGTTGTACGTCGCTTTGGAAAAAGGCGTCTGCTAAATGAAATTGTAGAATTGTAGGATGTGCGTACATGTGCAGTACTTGTGAGTTCCTGCTCAGAAGTCGTCTTTAGTGGATTTACCAATGGGATAAACCTCCCTCAATGAAATGTGTGTCCTGAGAAAGTTATTGAAGCTAACCTGTTTGCTTTAGGACCACCTTGCCCAGGTAAAGAAAATATAAAAGAAAACAAAAGTACCCTCAGAGATTTAATAGTGCTAAAGATAACAGTCATAAGATCAAATGATTAGTAATCAAACCAAGACACCAACTCGTACGAGCCCAAAGTTCAGGAACACTGAACAGAAACACTATATATATATACATGCACAGGCTTGTGCTGGCTACTGAAAATTGGTAACTTGTTACAAGTAACACAATGTGTTACATTGTGTTACAGTGAAAAGGTAAGTTTAACTTACCAATGCTCTGATTCCCTTATGGCCTTCACATCACGGCGATTACTGTTTGGAGGAAAATACACACTCCATACAGTAATAGTAGACATGGACAGTCAAACTGGACAGTTTTGGTATCACCAAGTCAACCAATATCAGTGACCCTTCATGATTCTGATGAGTCACACAATATTTTAGGCTACTTAACTTCTTAGTGTCCATCCCAGACTCCCACTCAGTTTATAACTGAGGGGGATTTTGGGAGTCTAAGAGTTGTAACTCTTAGAACCAAGATGACCTGGATGACTTACACAGATCTTTACAGACACATCGTTACTATTACCATGTTCCAAATTTTATTTACCATTAACCTGTGTTGCCTTTACATACTATCGTGGTAGTTAATTGACTTTAAAGAGGCTATATGTTTTCTGCCACTACCGTGTAGTCGCTTTGTCAAGCTGTCCCTGCTTTACAGTCAATCGGTTAAAATCCAACCGCTGTAGCGTGAATGGTGTAGCTTGAATCACTTTGGATGTGTCCATTGGGTCTCCTATAGTTTTGAGCTTTTGTCATGTTTCCACAGGTTAAAATGTGTGTTCCTGCCAGCCAGTAGATATAAGACGATCAGATACTTAACCGCCATTCTTATTGCCTGAGGACTGGAGGATCTGTCTCTGTGGCTTGCATGGTTCCTGCATTGATTAGGTGCTTTAGTTACAACAGCAGCACGAAGAGAGCTCAAACCTCCAAGTGCTCAATATCCTCTTTGCCAGATATTGTCAGTTATCTGGATCAGTGATCCTGATCATGGTACCAGGATCCTTCACACTTTAAAGGCTTGAAATAAATTTCTAGTACGTGGCTTTGCTGTTGTTTGATCAAAACAGAAAGTGAAACAGAATTTACAACCCGAGCATGCAGTGCGCAAAGTAGAACCAGCTTAAAGACCTGAACATAGGGATTCAGTATATTTAGAATCAGTATTGATCCAGATCCTCTTCAAAATGTAATGGAATCTTCTGTGGCACAAGATTTAGGTTTGCTTCAAATCTTATGAAAATCTGTTTAGTAGTTTTTGATGTAGTCCGGCTAACAGACAAACATTACCTCCTTGTGGAGTTAAAAAAAAAATTGACAGGAGAAACCTGCTGTGTGGCCATCTTCCATTCATGTTACAGTTTTTCAGCAACAGAGCATAACATTTGGGAGCCTCATCCGGTATCTTTTTAGCAATTTTTTTCCTGAATTTGTTGGATGACCACGTCAGGAGACAAAGCAGTAGTGGACGATTACCTTGCGTCAGAATCCGGTAGGTGCTGATCATGAACTGGGTGGTTCATTACCTGGGCCCGTACAGCAACGACGGCGTCTCGGATTCACATCCGTGGAAGTTCAAGGGTTTTTGTTTTTCTTCTTTGGTGTTTTATTGCGTCTGTTTCGTTGCATTTTCGCCACCCACAGGTTATGAGTGTGGACCAAGTTTGCCTTTCAACCCCAGTGGGCTGTAAGTGCTTCAAAATCCCACCTGTGTATACCGGAGGCAGGAAGCTAAAACAACAATGATACCACTGTGAGACCGTACAGCAATGGTAATTGAGTTACTTTATTTAAAAAGTACAGCAACAAGAGTATTAGCTACCTCAAAGTATAACGCTGTTGATGCGTTACTGCCCAACATTGTAAGTACTGCACATATTATACTCTAAATCAGTGGTCCCATACCACTGGGTCACAGACAGGTATGGGTCTGTGAATCACTTAGTACCAGGCTACAAAGAATAAATACTCTTTCAAAAGTCATACAATTTTTCTTACTGTTTTTTTATTTATTTTAATAATTTGACTGGAACAGCGTTCCCACAGCCTTTCTCACAGCGTTCTCACAGCATTCCCACAGCGTCCTCAACGTTCCCACAGCGTTTCTCAGCTCTGTTCTGCGTAAACTCTTTGACGGGCATCACAAATTCCCCCAAGAATCTCGAAAAGTCTGAGCCGTGACCCTCTGCAGTTTGTTTTCCTCTGCGTTGCATTCCTTGGCTCCTTTCCCTACTCTCCTGTCTCAGGGGGCCACAGCAAGGAGTGAGGGAGGTAAAGCCTGAACGAGATGCACATGTTAAATTAGATTGTTGCTTCACTAACAGCACAGCAGGAGAGGATGGAACAGAAACACAGGAAAACTGGGTTTTTTTAGTCTTTCTCAGACAAGGCAAGGAGAAGGAGTTGCCATGCATTACTCAGGCACACAAACATGTTCACCCACAGATGGGTTCACTCATGCTTTCGTCACAAGACACTGAGATCATCTGTGACACACCAAGAAACACTTTGCTATTCCAACACTTTATCCTCTCTGAAAGAAGAAGGTATGCAACACCTTATCCTCTGAGTCAACCTTTTTAAAGGCCGCAGGGAGGAAAACAGTAAAAGTTCTGCTCCACAGTGTTATGGGGTGTTGTGGGGTGCCCCGCTCATGTTCTCCATCTCTGCTGTGCACTGTAGAAAATGCAGGAGGCGGAGCTCCGAGTGTCATGCATGAGCGGGTGAGGCCTCTCAGCTTAGCAGCAGCTCTGCACACACACAACACATACACACACGCACACACAGAGGATCCTAACCAGCAACATGGCCTGTGCGAAGACCCTGATCCCTACGGGAGTTTGTTTCCTTACGTGGATCATCAGCACTGCAGGTAAAAGCATGGAGAGAGAGAGAGAAAGAGAGACAGAGGGTGAAAGACAGGAATTTTGGTGGCTGGATGAATGGATGGGTAGTGGGGTCTGACCCAAACTCAGTAGTGGAGGGAATAGTTCTAGTCTGGTGTAGATGAAAAAAAAAAAACACTCACAAAGAACTCTTTATCTGTTGGGCGTATCACTGCATCTGGTCACCATTACATCTGGTGACGCTTTAATGCTCTCCCTCAGTAGTTACATTACTATAATCTGCTTGTTTGGTAACAATACAATAAAAACATGCTTCAGATGACAGATGATTTTCAGTTTTTACTACATCTGTCAGAAACTAGTCACATGATAACATGATCGCTAATCAAACCGCAACACCAACTGATACGAGCGTTCAATGTGTCAGAGTACAGTCACAAGATAACAGTGGAATAATAGTGGTAGACTTAAGAATGGTCCAAAAGATACAGGAGAAGGACAAAGGAACATATTTATCTATTGCACATGCCATCAATTCAGCATGCATGCAAATAGTGGTGTATCTGTTTAAATGGTGATCATTATAACTACAGTAGTGGTGCATCACAACAGAAGGTAGTCTTTACTGCTGTAACTCTGTGTTTACATTAATCTAAAACACATCACGACACAATAAAAACATGTGTCGTGATGTCAGCTATGAATTAATTTAGAGTTTTACAACATACCAACTCAAGTCACAAGATAACATGATCACTATTCATTCCATAACAAAAGTTCAGCATCATCCTCTTAAAGCAACAGAAGAAAAATGAGAGGCGACATTTGAGCTGTCTGGATGTTTAATTGGTTCTGATGGCTGTATGCGTCAAATCACGGCATTCGTTCAGCACTTACACTCACAGGATGCTGATCAACCCAAGGGCGGGACACCATGACAACTACGCCCACAGAGAGGCGAACAAACTGACATTGTTTTCATCTCTCTGAACTATGTTTTCAGGAAGTTCGTGGACGTCTTCAGGGTGTAAAAGTGTTTGTTTGTGTCCACAGGGGGGAACTATATACCTGAGGCAGAGAACGTCCACTGGTTTTCTTTGGACTTCACCACCATTCTCACCTGGACTGTGAAACCATCTGAGTACAAGTACACAGTCCTGTACTCTATGTGAGCTCTCTCTCTCTCACACACACACACACACACACACACACACACACACACACACACACACACACACACACACACACACACACACACACACACACACACACACACACACACACACACACACACACACACACACACACACACACACACACCAATGACTATCGACTAGTTTGCAATAGCTCAAAGTAATGTTGCAGTAAAGCACCTGACGAGTGACTCGTGGTGTTTTAAATAAACTGCTGTCTCATGTTAACTGGTGACTGAGTCTGAGTGTTTGCTGCTTGAGTTTAGAAATGTGTCATCAGATAAAAAAGACAGAATTTTCACGTAATCACCAGTACCTACAGTGGGAAAGATTCTCTCTCCATCCATTTCAGATATGATGAAATGAACTCTCACAATCATTACACTGGTTTATACTGGTATTCCTCAGTAAATTAAACATTAAAGAATGAAGGTTGATGACAGTTATACTGTATTTCAGTGGCGGCTGTTGATAAAAACTTTTTGGGGGGTGCAGATTGGGGAGAAAGATGCTGAACAACAGGCGCTACTTGACAGGGTTGCCACCTTTTAAAAATGAAAATTAAGAATTAAAAAATGCCTTCCATAGCTCTTTGGGGCCATGAGCCCCATCGGCCCGACTTTTGTGTGTGTGTGTGTGTGTTTTAAGTAATTTAATGCAGCAATTCTCAGTTGGTGAGTCGGGACATAAAAATGGGTTGCGTACAGCTGGTTAAAAATAAATGAATACTTAATGTCTCTCATGTTGGACTTGTCATTTGCTTTGAAAGAAACTTTTCTTTTGACAGGCATGCTGTGAAATGCATGTTGCACAGGAAAATATATAGATTTATGTTTTAAAAAAGATTACATGTGTGTTTTCAACAGCTGTTTTTGAAAAAATACATTTGGTTGGTTGAATTCTAAAAAAAAAAAAAAAGTGGGTCGTGATTTACTGACGGTGGCAAAATGTGAGTCCCAGAGTGAGATGAATTTAAAACCCCTGGTTTAGTGTATTGATAAAATACTGTATTCATCAAAATATTAATATTTGGACCTAGAGTACACATAAATGCTCTACAAACATTTTCTATCTATTTAAAAAAATAAATAAAACCCTTTCTCTTAGCAAAATGTATTTGTTTATGTATCAACTGTTAATCCATTAGTATGATTTGGTCTTTAAATGGCCATACATAATATTTATATTGGCTAAATGTATGATCATGTGGTGATCATTTATTTTCGATTTTTCAACCTCAAGATCCTAAACAATCAATCAAAGCACAATAGTCTGCTAAAATAAGCTCTGCCCATGCTCTGACATCTGGCAATAGTGTAATGGGGGTTGGGGTGTTGCTGGGGAAGTTTGAATAACAGTGAATTGACCAAATGTTTATGGAGGGAGAGTAAAGCGACCGGGTGTGAGCATTTCTTAGTTACCAAGGAGGACAGCAACCATGATGTCACAAATTTATTAAAAAGATTAAGGTAAAACAGATTAAAATGCCCACAAATTAAAATCAATGTATGCTAAAATCCATTAACGATGTGGGCTAAGGAACGAATAAAATAGGGGAAAAAGTCACTGTCCACAATAAAGTGCAATGTGCAGCTACGCCCAGGTCCTCCGCTCTCCCTTGTCCCAAGGCGGTAGATCCCTCTGGTCACAGGCTCAGGGTCCCCTGAAAATGCAAAACATAGGCCAGCACGGGGGTCCGAGACTACGTCCGAAGGAGGGGTGTTGCCACGTCACTTACAGGGCAAGTGTCGTTTTTCCTCCCCCTGCTCCTTCTCCTGTCTGCCCCTTTTATTGTGCTCCAGCCACAGGTGCTGATTAACCTCAGGTGTGTTGATTAGCCTCAGGGGTTGGACATAGTCATGTGATGGGGTTGATCAAATGACAGCATGTGATTGGTAAGGTTCATAAAACAAAAGCTAAAATGCACTGCAAAAATAAAACCAATACAAAACACACTAAAAACACAGCACACAATACAAAATAAAATACCATTTCACAGCAGGATCACAATAGCACAACCAGATAAGAAACCAACGCGTTCCACAGTTTGTCCTGTAATCACCTCCACTGACGCCAAGGCCGGCTTAATTCATTCGGTGCCCTAGGCAAGAGTGGACTTTGACACCCCCCCCCGCCCCCCACCCCATGAATGAAGAAAAATAAATGGAGTTTTTTTTTTTTCCAAGTCTATACACAGTGTGTACACATTATTATTTATTTTAAATATCAAGACAAAACAATGCAATTCTGCGACACAACAAAAAATAAAAAATACAACCTTAAAGTTTAGAATAATGCACAATAATACAATATAAGACTTACAAGTATAGTCCAAATGTCTTAAGGGAACAACAACAACAACAATGGTGCAAAATCCCAAACCAATGAAAAACAGTGCAATCAAAAGTTAAAATAAAATATAAAAGTTTCAGTCCAAGGAAATTTCTACTTTCCTGTTTGGTTTTACTAGTCAGTAACACAAATCTCAAAACCGAATAACACAATGTGCAAACAACACAATAGAATTATATAGAATAGAACAAGAATTAAAATAAAATAAATATAAATATGGGCAGAAGATTAGCAGGTATAGTTAGAGATTTTTAACATTAATATTTAATTAAGAGAAAACATGTAAAGTGATTATAAAGGGTGTGTTTCACGTTTATTATACCTTTTTAAATTATAATAAAAAATTAAAAAAATGGAAAAATGGGGGGGCCACCTGGGTTGCCTGAAGACCGGCCCTGATTGACGCAGACTAGCCGGCTTGTTCGTTTTCCCAATCATGGCTGGACTTTTTTGTTTTTAAAGATTATTGTATTGTAGAGAACATTTTTTTAAAAGCGCGGGTGTGAATAGTGCCGATGTGTGAGTGACCACGATTGTGACTTTGACTGACAGCTGTCAGGAAGCAATCAGATTTCATGAACGATAGCACAGGACAATACTGATTGGCTGCGACCTGAGCAGGATCTTTAGAGTAACCAATTAGAGCCTAGCCCAATGCCACTTGCTTGTCAAATGTTTAAGGACTTTTCACAGTCCCATACCCTTTCAGACTTTTAACCTGAAGCCATGCACCCCCTACTCTGAACACATAAAGCTGCAGTTTGTCGAATCCTGTCTTCACTCCGTTTTGAAACCGAAACTGAACCTCCCATACCGGAATATTTTGTGAATGCTCTTAGGAACTTTTTTTGTTAATAGAGACTAGTAACAAATGTATGGACGTTATCTTGTATTAGTGGAGATTCTTCTGGTGTTTTAGAGACATGAATGTACGTATCACTGTAATTACTGTCATGAACAGCGGCTGCTGCCGTCAGCTCGTCCCCGCCTGTCTGCCGCTCTGAGCGGACTGATAACCATCATTCCGCATCCAGACTGTAGAATTAATTTACCTTGAGCTTCTCTTAGGTCTACATGCAATTTATCTCGTCTGTTATCACTCTCCCTCTGACACCAGTGTGTGTGTGGGGCAGACCCTGCGCAGTCACGGGGATCCATGAGGACGCAAAGCGATCCGTTTCTCCCGAGTATGTTTTTGGCTTTAAAGTGTTGCTTCTCCATCTCGATCTGCCTTTTTCCTCTTCATTTGCTGTGTGACTGTTGTGTCCAACGCTGTTATGGAGACTTCTGCTTGGAAGTCCGTCAATACACATTTGCGCTCATTTCCATTTGTATTGGGGTCTATAGGACGAAGGCGGGACTTATATACATTAATGTATATAAATGACCACCGGCAGTAGACCCCAGTAAAAGACTAGTTAGGTATTTTTTCGCATTTCAAAAGAATCAAACATAAACATAGATTTCTCAGAAACTCCGGATATCAGCTTTAAAGAGGACAATGTTTAATTTGTGGCAATGCATGGAGGCTCCTGACTTCTGGTCTATTTATTTTCTAGTTTCCAGTGTTGTCACATTGTTTTTAATGTTTATTCACGTACCCCTATGACAATCTCTGTACCCCTGGGCCCTGGGGGAAACTAGGTTTTTGGACGGCATCTCTGCTTGTAAGATGAACATTTGGCACAGAAAATGATGAATGCTGGTGGACTATCAGCCACTATCAACACACACTGTATGAGTCAACGATTTAAATTCTGCATTATCTTATTAATTTATGTTTAATTAGTTTTTTTTTTCTGCAGCTTTTAGATGGCACCTATTAACAAGCCACGGCAACTGTATTTATTTCATTTTGTTTCATGATAAGCTGTGTGTGCTAATATTAATTGATTATTAGTGAATGACTTGTCTTCTTTCTGTCAGGGTCAAATTACCACAGCTGGGTGAAAATAATTTCTTTCCTGTCCTAATGTTAGTTTGTTGATGGTCGTTTTCGTCCTGGTCTGCTTTAGGGATGAGGGAGACTGGATAGAGAGTCCTGACTGTATCCAGATTTCAGAGACAGAATGTGACCTGACAAACATTCTCACACCACTGGACAGGTACGGAAACAATTCACCATATCCTCATGTGATGTAAATTTAATTTTTCTATAAAGAAAGACGTCTGTCTTCTGTTTTCCTCTTCATTCTATTGCTTCTGCTGCTCATGTAGAAACTTTTTAAATCTAATAGGTACCATAAGATGATTGTGCTGTATTTGGCTCGATTTCAATATAAATCATCATTTTTCAGCATGGTATACCAATTATTCAGAAATTAATGAGTGTTTTTGGACAGTCTGTGAAGCAACCGTTTCATATTCTTTTAAATTCAAATGCCAGTGCTTTATTTGCTTCTTCTCAGGATTCTTTTCAGGAAAGGTGCTACTCTCTAGGAAAGTTTGCGTTCCAGGTATTGCAGATGGGGTCGTTTTATGTCTCTTTTTTAATGGTTCATGAATGTTTGTAGTTTTTTTGTTTTGATCTACTTCCGGAGTAATTTTTTGTGTTTTTGAAACATATATGTTTTCTTTAAAAGTGTAATTTTATAGTGCCATCCTTCTTTTGGCATTATGTCAGGTGACGGATAAAGAAGCCTGAAAATGTTTTCTCATTAGCGGTCAGATGTGCATGCAACATATTCTTACTCCCAACTCGTCACATATCGACGTTCGGGAGGGTATCTTTGGAGTCACTATGTGGCCATACTAGCCTGTCATTGCCCAATCTTGGAAACTAAGCAGGTCTGGGCCTGGTTAGTAGTTCGATGGGAGACCACCGAGAATTCCAGGTGCAACAATGGGGGACAGTCGCTCCCAGTGATATCTGTCGTTGTGTCCTTGGGCAAGACAGGTCACCCACATTGCCTAGTATGAATGTGTTGGGTCAGAGGGGCCAATGGCGCACTATGCTAGCCTTGCCTCCGTCAGTCTGCCTCAGGGCAGCTGTGGCTACAATAGCAGCTTACCACCACTAAGTGTGGAGTGAAAGAATAATGCCTTAATTCTGTAAGGCGCTTTGAGTGTCTATGATTAAATGCTATATAAAAGTCAATGCATTATTATTATTACTATTTGATGCTATGGGTCGGCCCGTGGAAACACTTGTTTTTATGACATTTCTAGTGAAAAATTTACCCATAACTTGTGGTTAGGGTTACAGCTAGGTTCGTGTTGGGTTACTGTTAGGGGTAGGTTTAGGTTAGGTTAGGGTTAGGGTTAGGGTTAGGGTTAAGTTAGGTTAGGTTATAACCTAACCAAACCTAACCTAACCTAATCCTTCTAGACTCTAAACCTAATTTAGGTCTATTTTAAGTCTTATTTTGAAAAGTTGTAGTGAAAAAAAGCTTACGGACCCGAAGCGGTACCCTTGGCATCGGTCATTCGATATGCGACGAGTTGGGAGTGAGAATGGTAACATGCAATATCTATAAAATATTCCCCATTTTTATCAAAAATGTTGATGTTTTAGAACAGGGGTGGCCAATCCTGGTCCTCAAGAGCCACTATCCAACATGTTTTAGATGTTTCCCTCTTCCAACACACCTGATTCAAATGATTAACTCATCATCAAGCTCTGCAGAAGCCTGATTACAATCCTGGTCATTTCAATTAGGTGTGTTGGAGGAGGGAAACATCTAAAACAGGGGTGTCCAATTCCGGTCCTCGAGGGCCACTATCCAGCATGTTTTAGATGTTTCCCTCTTCCAACACACCTGATTCAAATGATTAGGATCGTTATCAGGCTTCTGCAGAGCTGGATGAGGAGTTGATCACACATTTTGATCAGCCCTCGAGGACCGGAATTGGACAACCCTGATCTAAAACATGCTGGGTAATGGCTCTTGAGGACCAGGATTGGCCACTCCTGTTTTAGAAGTTCTAAGAAATTATTGGTGAAATTTTGCATATTGTTAGGGAACTCCCAAATGGTGATGGGAAACATATTATTGTAACATGTAATGGTGATAACAGATGTATGATTAGCAGTCTGTGCAGCGGCCTTTTCATTATTCTTCTAAACATGCTAATGACATCTTTTTAGGTGAGGGATAAGGAAAAGACGTGGATATTTGATGTCTTGTGTTTGGACAGGTCCTACACTGCTGATATCCAAACTGAATCTGCTGAGTTCGACGACACCACAGATGAGGATGATTTACCGCACACGTTTTCCAGTCATTTCAACCCCTACAGAGAGAGTCAGTTTCTTGTGTCTTCTAATTACTTTGGTCTGTAACACAGCTTCCAGCGCTAACCCACCACTAAGTGTGTGTTGGTGTCTGTTTGTCCTCAGGTAACATCAGCGCAGTGAAGTTTACCGTGCAGGCCATGGATGACACCACAGTCCGACTGATCATCACGGATCCCATCACAGCCATCCATCAAGGCGGGAAGCAGCTCAGCATTCGAGACATCCTCAGAAACGATCTAAAGTACAAGATCAACTACTACAAAGCGGCCAGCACAGGAAAGGTGCAGGAAACACCCTAAAAGCAGTTTAGCTGTTGGTGTATCAGTTCATCTCGTGATCATTATAACTGATGACACAATGAGGCAGAAGTAAGGCTTTAATTCTACCACTCAGCGTGTTTACATTAATCGGAACCACTTGTTCATCAAAAGACATGAAGAAACACACTTGATGACAGCTTTGACACATTCTTTTACAGTTTTTACTACATTGTCATAATCAACGGTGATGTTGCAAACCAGTCACAAGATAACACGATTACTAGTCAAACCGTAACTGCCGCTGTTGTCGGTTTTCTTATTATATTGTGACAAAACCAGGGATTTCGGGATATTGTCAGCAGGAATAAAGCCTCACTTTTAATGACTCATCACTAGTTATAATGATCACCAGTTGACTAATATGCCACACCTCTTTTTATGACCACATTTTCTTACAGATGACAGATTGCAGTTAACTTCATCATGTAGTGATTTTCTGCACAGTTTTTGTCATATTTTGTGTTGTGACTAATCTTGTATGTATTCAGAAGCATCTCATACAGATGTTGTTGTGTTGTATTTGCCTCCATTCAAATATAATTCATCATTTGTTAGCCGGTATACCAATTATTCAGAAATTAGTGACTCTCCGCAACCAACAGAATTTCATCCGAGAACTGATCAAACATATTTCAGTTTTTGTATTTCTGTTGTTATTTCATCTTTCTGGAGTACCTTTTGTGATTGTAATGTCGTTTTGTGTGTTTGTCAAGTCCTATTGTGAATTGTCATTTACCGGTATGATGGTTAAGTAAATTAATAAGAATAAACAATCCTTTTAGTGTTAAAAAACAAGTATTTTGGGTCTGCCTGTGTGCATGTTCACTGAAGTTGTGACCTGTGCTGTTTTTGGCTGACAGAGAGAAGTGATCTCGGACTCCAGCATAGCCGAAGTATCTAAGCTGGATGCAGGAGAGAGTTACTGCTTCATCGTGGCAGCTTTCATCCCATCCAGAGCCAAACCACTGCAGCAGGGAGCCTGGAGCACGCAGCAGTGCACACAGGGCAACATGCAAGGTGACACACGCACACACACACACACACACACACACACACACACACACACACACACACACACACACACTCACACACACACATATACTGGGGAACACAAGGCTTCTGTCACTTATTCAATTTCAGTCCTACTTACATTTTTGTGTGAGACTTAGGTACTCCTTACATTGTTGTGCATGACTTTGTGAGGACTTCTCGTAAACTCCTTATAATCTTGTTTATTTATTTATTTCATATGGACACACAAAAAATATTGAAAGCTATTATACATTAAAGCAGAACTAAGTAACTCTCCCCCAAAGGTCCCTTTTGATTATGTTACTGTCGTAAAAACTCCGCAATCCCCCGCCGCCTGCCCCGCCCCACCCCACAGCTACATGCGCATATTTCCTCTCCCAAGACGGTAGCAACCGATCACTGAAAAATTCTAATACAACAGTGACACTAAGGGTGCTTTCACACATATAGTCCATGTGACCATGTGAACAGTATGAGGAAGAGAGACAAGTAAAATAAATGAATGATGTGGGAGTAATACGGAAGGGAGTGTGGAAATGTGTGTGATGTGTTTGTTTGTGCGCTGACAAAGCGGCTCTGAAAATGGATGGATGGACGGATATTTGTGTGTGTGCTGCCTGATGGAGCACTGGGTTGCGAGTGTGTGTGCGTGCCTGTTGCCGCGACGACAGTGTGTGTGATTGCTGTGTGTTGCTGCTGAGCTGTCACTGCATGGAGTTTCTCTGTTCCTCGGTCAAAGGTCTTCTCTGCCTTTTTTTCGCTGGCTCCGCCATGATATAAGTTTGAGAAAAGTGAACCGTGTGATAATATTCTAGCATTAGTTTGTATTGGGCTGCTGTAAAGCAGTACGTCTTGCCACCGGGTTGGAGGCAGGAAAGTTGCAAGTGCTGTTTTCTGGCCAGAGACAGCAGGGGGAGAGGGAGAGATGAAAGACCCCCCAATCACCCCATAAACACTTGTATTACCCTCACAGGGACTATGAGAAGGATTTATTAAGGTGAAAAAGTTACTTAGTTCTGCTTTAACACAGTGAAAAGTCAGAAGTGTACAATGGTTCCTTGAGTGCTTGATAATGGGAGCAGTGTTGTTGCTTCTTCAGCCAGTACTTAATACCTTTGTTACAGTAAGTTAATTAATTAATCCTAATAAAAACTTAATAATTTTCTTAACGCGACTGAAGTGAATGAAGCAACGCGATTACATTAAAATCAATGTAAATGACGCAATCTCTAGTTATACCCCCTAAAGCAACGTGACGTGCAATTTGAGCGACAAAATCGCGCTCGACCTCGTCGCTCAAAGTTGAAAAATCTGAACTTTTTAAGCCACTTAAAGTGACAAATCCCTCGTCCTTCACTGTGTGTAGAGCGGAGGCTGCAGCCCCTCTCTGCTCCCTCCCGATTCAGTGCAAACGGCTGCTGCGGAGGCTGTACGGCTTCCTCAATTTAGCGGGGCAAAATTAAAGCGGAAAACACACACACACAGAGAGAGTTCCCTGGTGATCGCGTCACCGAAGCGCTATGTGCAAGCGACACATCAGGGGCAATGGAAACTACTGCAGCGCTGCAGTCGCGTTCGGTGTGAATGCACCTTTAGACCTTTGTGAGGACTTGTCCTGTGCTAATGTGAGAGCCAATTCCGAAGGCTTTCTTCTTTTTGTATGAGGGCACTGTGTAGATTTTCCTGGAAGTATGTGTAAGAATTAATTGTGGGGACTTTTGTGTGTTTTTGTGTGTTTACTTACATGAATGAATGTATCGTAATGCTTTCTTTCCTCAAGGGCTGAGTGTGGGTGCTCTGGTGGGAATCATCTTCATCGTGCTCACAGTGGTGATCGTCACCATCATTGTGAGCACCCTCTGCTGTCGCTGCTGCCAAAGAAACAAAAGCCTGCAGATAACTCAGACATCTGCTCCTGTTTAGTGTGTGTGTGTGTGTGTGTGTGTGAGTGTGTGTGTGTGTGTGTGTGTGCGTGTGGGAGCTGGTCTCTCTTTAGTTTGGATGTTCTCTCACTTTCAGAGTAAATGTCTGTGCCCTGGTGTGTTTCTACATTGCTCAGCTACTGTATATACTATATAGCATTATGATGGCACTATGTCTCTTACCCGTCCATGTCCACAGGTTACGGCCCTCATTTCATCGCTTTTTGTATTTGACTTCACAACATGATGCATTTTGTTAAGCACTGACTTTTTAACTGTATTTGTACTGTAAATGTAAACTTTACTTACATTTGTTATTTCCGCTGAATTTGTGTGTACTTTCAAAATAAATAAAGAAACTGTCACTGTCACAGTTTGTTTCACAATATTTTCATACACATGCACACGTATATATTCATGTATAATATATATTAAAGATGCTAGGTATATTAATATCTATTGATATATTATATTTAACAGTTAAATGTTTTATATTCCATTGTTAATGAGGTGATTCATATAATAGAAATTGATTTAGATTTTTTTAAATATATTTTACATATAGTTAAAAAATTATTTCGCACAAATTTTCACCTTAAAGCTGATATCTGGAGTTTCTGAGAAATCTATGTTTATGTATGATTCTTTTGAAATACGAAAAAATAGCTAGTATTTTACTATGGTCTACTGCCGGTGGTCATTCATTTACATTAATGTATATAAGTCCCTCCTTCATCCTATAGACCCCTATACAAATGGAAAAGATCACCGAGTGCTCCCAGCCAATAGGCTTCGACTTCCTGTTTTTGAGACTGTCAATCAAAGTGAATGCGGAACTGTGCACGGAAACAAGGCAAACAGGTAAATATGATTTTGGCCCTTACCTGACCCATAGACCTATATCAATGCAACCCGATGCGACCTTGTTATGTTCCGCGATGTGCGTGCAGAAAAGTAGAGGCGTGGCTTCTGGTAGATTGGCAGAGGCAGTGGGAGGAAGTGAAGCTGTTTAGGGCGGGACATTGAGATGTTTTTCAGAAACTACGGATATCAGCTTTAAACATGTTTTTCTGTTTTATAATGAATACATTTAAATGACAGCTTATAGTTCTTGAATGCAACTTTATTATTATTACTATCATTAACTTTATTTTAAATAGCAAAATATTGTATGTTTTAAAAACTTTCTCTGAACTTTCAGTTTAAATGCAAAATAATATTTTAGTAGTTGCTGTATTTACTTTAGAGTATAGATTAATACATTCTTTTTTTTTTTTTTTTTTTTTGAGATTTTACTAATAAACATGATTTAGATCTGTCTGTGTTTATAGTAAAGGTAAGGGATTTTTTTTTTGCTTAAAGGTGCATAAAACCATAAACAGAGAACACATGAAAACTTGATGATAAATTTTATTTTTATTTCTTCCGACGAACATGTACATTACACAATAACACGCGCACGCACACACACACACGCACACACCCACACACACACACACAGTGATATCTTTACTTTAGCTCAACAGATCTATATACAAGGATGTGCTTGACACTGAACTACGATGGCTCTGTTTCATATATCTATGTTACACTGTCATATTTGTGCCAAAACTCTGCACCGACAAAAACAAACTTTGCGCAAGCAACAACAAATGTTATATTGCTTGATTAAAAATTGTCTGTGTTTGTTTTTTGCTGGCATTCGCAAAATTTGTCTACATGCACAAAATGTGTTGTTGCTTTGGTAAGATACATACTTGCTTGCGCAAAATGTATCTTTACAACCGCAAAACGTATTTTTGCAAGCCTCCAAATTTTTCCTTGCTCTTTTGCAAAATCTGTTGTTGGTCGCACAAAATTTCTTGTTGCATAAAATGTCTTTGTTACTCACGCAGGATTTGGCACAACTACCCCGCCGTATATTTCTGCTTTAATGAATGAGTGTAAACAGGTGTGAGACACTTAGGAAGAGGAAAGAGGTTACAGGTAAAGTCTGTGTGCTACTGTTCAGTCAGAATCGAGCAACCCTTTGCATCCATGACTTATTCACTCACAGGGAAGAAGAACATTTCACAGTCCACTGTCAGTGCTCTGTCTCTACATCTATTTTCTGGTTAAATATGCCCACAAACAGTTTTCATCAACCATATTAAAACAACTTCTCAGAACATGCTTCTTTCAATGCAGGAAAAACAACGTTTAATTGTCTTTAGCGTTTACATTAAACCAAACCTTTTATTGAAGCATCTTCAGCCTCCTGTACTATTTACTCCCTGATGATCACTGCTACTGATCTGTGTCTGGTTTTGTTTGTATGTCCTGATAAACCTGCATAAAGACCACAGACGTAATCCATGATCTTGCATATGTACATGTATTTGCTCTTTGTTATCTGAATAAATAGTTAAATAAATCGATAGCAGCGGGTGTGTCTTCTATGATACTGTGTGACTGTTCTGCACAGCTTCATATGTGAAGGTCTCACATATGAACACCACATTATGTAATAACTGCTCTGAATGTCACGCTTGAAACGTAAAAAACTTGACACTCCTGGCATTATTTCAAAAAGGTTATTAATAATGAAGTTGTAACGCCTGGACTAAAATAAGTTTTACATGTTGCATATTATTGTGCATATAACAAGATGTGTGAAGGATATGACATAATCTATGCAGGTATTAAACTATCCGCAGTTATTGGGGTTTATATGTATATTTATCTCGATGTGTGTATTACATATGTAAATGCATGTGATTTTTTACTTAGAATTGTATTATGTACTTTGTTTTCTTCTTTCATATCTGTTTAAATATTGCATTTTCAACTTTGCTTTAGTGTCTTAACAACAATATATTCATTTTATTTGCTCTGATCTTTGTGTACATTGAATATTTGTCACCTCATAATTTATGAATGCCGATTATATGATTTAAAAAAATTTAAAAATAACAAATCTATTTTCTTTTTCTGCAGGTCAAGCTATGGCTCCTTGATTTGGAAAAAAATTATTTGTAATTTAGAATACTAAATAAAATGTATACAATACATAGCGCATACATATATAAAATGTATACAATACATAGTGCATACATATATATATATATATATTCTATATTGCCATTTTGATTGTTAAATGAATAATAAATAAATAAATAAATAAATAAATACATTCTTAAATGGTGATGACAGATGTTTTTTTTACTTTTGGGTGGCTAAAAATAATCATAGTAATTGATTTAATTAATGTTTTATTTATGATTGTTGTAGTTATAAATCTCTAATGTTTTCCTTTATCTTGGTTTGCATATTTGACATAAATAATACACCTCCTTCTACTGTGATTGATATCACCTGAAGTGGTATTTGAAACAACACAGTATTTATACTTTACTGTCTGTCAGGAGCATGAATGGACATTAAAATCTCCATCAATATAATGAGAGATAAGAGAAAGCGAGGTGTTCCCATCAGCATCAGTGTGGATTCTTCCCCTTTAAAACACAGAATGATGTTTCACACATATTTAAAGAATAGTAAAAGTAATTTGGTGTGTGTCCTCTGCCGACGGTCCTTACTGACGGTGTGTGAGCCATCACTTCAGATCAACCTCCTGAGTCTGGGCCTTTTCTTTGGCCTTTAACATACACAGCACAGAAACACAGGAAGGGACATCAGGAGGTCAGTAAAATGTTCACAGAAATCATTAAAAACAGTCTGCTCATGTCCTCTGTTATAGATGTATAAAGAATAGATCTGATCAGATAATCTGACACGGAACAAAACTGAATCTTTCTGGAAAGTTAAAAATTAGCCCGCTGTTTCCTACTCACCCTCAGAGATGGCCGAGGAGGTCTGATGGGTCTGACTGGCATCGCCGGAGCTTCTACTGGGCTGCTCAACCTTCTGTCCAGGGGTTCAAGGTCGTCGGCCACATCTGGACAGCTGATGTAGCCACCAGCTCCAAACACCAGGCCCAGATCTCCCTCCAAGACGTTATGACGGTTGGCAGACATGCTGCTGATGGCAGTGATTAGGGAGCCCACAGTGTTGGTTGCGTTGACAGTGGTGTCTCGTCCCAGCAGCTCCTCTAAGGTCTCATCGCTGTCTGAGCTACTGTGGGTGTGGTGGGCGTAGCTTTGTGGCTCCACAGTGCTCTGGTTGTTGTTGTTAGTCTCCGGCAGCACTTCCTTGTTCATTAAGTCCAGCACTTCCTGGTTGTCATGACTCTGACAATCAAACCTGAGACTATCACCAGGGTGGTCCTTGTCCTGGTTGAGGGTTTCTTCGAAAACTTCTTGATTTTCAGGACAGAAGCTGAGGAGCTCCTGGTTCCCGCGGTGATCGGGTTCCAGCACCTCTTGATTATCAAAGTAACAAGGTTTAACCCCCACCTGGTTGCATATGCTGCTGTTGTGTTCCACTAACTCTTGTTTGTTATAGCAACAAGGATCAAGTGGCCCTTCCATGTTGGTGTTGCCCTGGGCTTCCACTGACTCCTGATTGTCATAGTAGTGGGGCTCGAGCAGTCCCTGGTTACTGGTGTCAATGTATGATTCTACTAACTCCTGGTTGTCATAGCAATTAGGCTTGAGCAGCTCCACTAACTCTTGTTCATCATGACTACCCTGATCAAGTACCTCTTGGTTTCCGGTAAGGTCCTGGTTGTTATGATGACCGGATTCCAAAACTTGCTGGTTACCGTTGTTGCAGAAATCCAACAGATCCTGACATCCTTGACCACATAGATCAGGAGTTTCCTGATTTTCGCAGGCCTGAGGTGTCACAACCTCCCGGTTGCCGAAGTTAAAGAGTTCCCCTTCCTCTGGTTTCTTCCTGCTGTGGTCCAGAACCTCCTGGTTCTCCTCTTCTGGGCTCAGTTTAAAGCCGTACGGGTCAGAGTCTCGCACTACAAGGGACGGAGTGAGCTCAAACTTGTAGTGGCCAAAGTCAGATTGGTCAGGCTGAGGAGAAGAAGGGGAAGGGTCAAATGTCAGGTCATTTTCAGCAGGCTCTGGGCTCAGTTCGGCATCATCTGGGTCGAGGAGTGTGTGACTGGAATGTTCTGGACTCAGTTTAAACCCATACGGGTCAAAGGATGATTGACTGCTTGGCTCATAGCCAAATTCGAAGCTGTTTTCATCTGAACCGGGCTGAACCGGAATGCTCTGGAAACCTGGAGACTCAGGGTTTGAGTTTGTTGGTTTATTTCCAACTTTGTTGACCCATTCTGCTGTCGGAGAGGAAGTTACATTACCGGGTGCAGCACTATCCGTCAAATCCAATTCAAACGGATCTGACATGCAGCCCAAGGCGTCTTGTGCTGCCCCTGAACAAAGATCTAGAAGATGAATAACAATGAGTTAGAACAAAAACTTTGCAGTTTGTCTGTATTTAGTATAGATTTGTAGTATTTATAATGCATAAAGATGCACTGGTAATTTACTATTAACCAATTTTTCCAACTTCTTAGTAAAATATTTTTAAATGACAAAATTGTTGACACTTGCATTCACAATCTGGTATTTTCATTGCTCATAGTCTGCTTCCAATATTGAAGATTCAGCATTCATGAATCCATAGAATGCCAAAGAAAAAACGATGATGTTTCAATGTTCAAGAATTTTGACAAAGTTACGGACAAAACATAGGGAGTACAACCAGGCGGCCTTCTATCTATTTCTCAGATGGTTTATCTTTGTTCTTACCCCTTGTTCCAAATTGCACTTTCGGGCCATTTTTGGACTAACGTTTTTAGTGCACAAACTTTCCTTGCATCACTATTTACTACTAAGATCACTACTAAATCCATCGTTCACAAATGGATACTTTTGTTGCACTTTTCGTAGTTCATTATCAACAATGTTGGTCCATTCATTAACACAGAAATGGAAAATCGACTATTATATCAGTCGAGTATTGCCAAAGCTACTAACGAAAGATTGGGAGCACAACCAAGGGGTCTTCTTGCATTTCCTCTTGCATTCTATGGTTGAAATATAAATCATCTTTATAGTGATCCAATTGGCACAATGGTGGATGTTTTTTGCAGAATCTTCAGGAAGTATTGAAAGTACGTTTAATTAAAGACATGAGTTTGCATTCCATACCGTCATAATTTTCTCATATATCCCACAAGTGAAATATTGTTCATCTTCAGAGCTACAGCTAATCTTTTCTAGCAGAACTATGCTACTAGTTGTCCTAGTGACCTTCTTTATGCTTATATCAGTAAATAAATCCTTTTGAATATTAGATTGATCATCATTACATCAGCCTTTTTCTGTTGTTAGGAAAATAATAATTTCATGAGTTAAAGAGGATTTTATCATGATTTTTTTTTTTCTGCCAGTGTGAGTAGGTCTACCGATAAGCAAAGCATGGGGCTAACTTGTGGGGTCAAGTACCTTGCTGTGGCGCATTGGTTGGCTCAGCTCCACCCACAGAGCCCAGACTGTGCTCTTCTATGTCCGACGGTGGAGAAACAGCTCGTAGGTCCAGCTCGTAGCCATTGGGGTCGGACTCAACAGAGTACTGACCCTGAGACCTCCAGCCGTGGATCGGCTCCGGTCCGAGCTCCTCCGATGAGCTCTGGATGGGTTTGAACCCGAGAGAATCATTTTCCACAGCAATGGCGTCCAAGTCCTCCCGACTGTAGCTGATCTCAATGTCGCTGTCCTCATCAGGAAACTCCGACTCAAAGCACTGTGTTCCAGTCGAGGCTTTGTTTTCAGCACAGGACAGACTGGTGTCGGCTTCGTCAGCGACATTTGCTGGGCCTTCAAGTGCTGCGGTGTCAGGAAACAGAGTGTCTGCTCCAAAAGGGTCGCTGCCTTTGAAAGGGTCTGAAGCAAAAGCATCTGCACAGAAATCCAACAAACACTCAGTATTAAAGACCTTACTGCTCAGCTCATTCAGAGAGAGAGAGGAGGAAACTCACCTGATGTTTCAGTTTTGGGGAAGAGGTCTCCATTAAATACATCATCTACAGGGGGCGAAAAAACAACAATGCTTGATGGGACACACTAATGAAACTTTTAACAGAAATCTAAAGTTGAAAACTACTCTATTTAAATATGTTGTTAAAGTAAAAAAACATAATATAATTTAATTATGATTATAATGTCAATATTATCCGATTATTATTGTGATACTTTTTGCGTTCAATTTGCAGAGGGGCACTTATTTATTTTATTTATTTTATATTCACTTGAATTGAAAAGTATATATGCAAGTCTGTAAGTTTATCCTTAATTAAATTCAAACTACATTCTTTTGGTCCGTTTTTCTTTTCCAAAAATGTTGTCCAGTATTGTTATTATGAGCCCAGTATCGTATGTCACCACATCCCATGTACTTTGTATATTGTCTCACAACTAGCTATTGTACTTAATATTGGTGTTTTAAATATGTAAGTGTATGGGTCAAAGTCCCTTCTTGTTTACATCACCCCTTGTTTTCTTAGCGTGTAAGTGCAGAGAGAGTGAGTAGGATTTCTTCTTCCCTCTTGTCTCCATGCAGGTGTGCCTTGTCACCTGATTATTTCTCACCGCTATACATTAGAAGTGTATAAACACTGAATGGTTGCTTGTTCATTGTGATGCCATCCCCTCTCTGTCTGCCTGTGACTTTGTGGCAATACCCACGTCTGCGTGTTCCCTGCTTCCTCCGACTCTGCGCATACGTACGGTCACTCTGACAGTGAGCAAAAGGGTCGGCTTGGTAGAAGTCCAGCTGTCTAAGAACTTTAGTTTGTTGTTCTCCTGCCGGTTCTTCCTCATCCTCCTCGGGATCGTCCTCAAGGTCAGATCTGTCCATCTGTGCACACACGCAGCAGGCATGAAAAAACTGTGATAAACACCACCATTACATGTCTGTGCATCACAGTGTGTGAGTAGATCTACCTTGGGTGAGCTGGTCTCACTGTCATCTTCTTCTCTGGTGCCTGCGAGGTTGTGGCAGAATGGCAAGCCATTTGCGTCCTGGTGAGGACAAAAAGCAGAAATCATATTAGAACCGTGCCTTTGTATTTTGGTTAAAAGACCCATTAACATGTTGGACAGCAAAGACAAATCCACTAAATTAAAAACTTGCACATGCACTTTCATACAGAGAATCTTAAGTGACATTTGCATAAGTATGTAAAACGTTGCCCCCTGGGGACACGAAATCTGACAGGTAATAGATGACTGTGCAGCACCAGCATCATTTCCATATACTATACTCTACTTAGTAAAATACGGCAAATTAATATGTATTCTACTATGTAATGAAATGCTATATATTAAAAAGAAACTTAGTAAATTACTTTGGTACTTATTTTACTACTAATAATATGTAATTTACTATGTAGTATACAATGTAGAGAATGACATTTTCTACAATGCATTTAGTTGCTAAAATACATTAGATTTAAGCATATTCTACTACAATGAGAACTACGTATCTACGTGGAATGCATAATAAAATGTGTAGTACTCAACTAACTTCACTACATACTCTAGAACAGGGGTCACCAACCTTTTTGAAACCAAGAGCTACTTCTTGGGTACTGATTAATGTGAAGGGCTACCACCAGTTTGATACACACTTAAATAATAATTAGGGAGATTTTCAAAAGAGCGGGGGGGGGGGGGGGGGTGGTAGTTTGCTTTTTAAATAGAAAATGAAATAATTCAATTTCACAGTGTTCTTTTATTTGAAAAACACATATAAAGTAAAGAACAAATTCCACAGTACCCGTGCAAATGGTAAATGGTGGTAGTAGTAGAATTAATAAAATAAATAACATAAAATTAAACAAAAAAGGCATACATTGCATAAATTATCCATCAATCTATGCAATGTATGCTTGAAATAAAAAATAATCAACAAAAGGAAAATTAAACATAGCCTATACAACAACGGCTATAACCATAACAGAAACACTTCCCTACACATGGTTGGATTTGATTTTCTCCCGATTTCCTCACTGACATTGTCCGGGTGGACCATCCTCAATAATAACGATTACACCTCTTCTTATGCGGTGTAATCGTTATTATTATTACAACAATATTATTATTACAATAATATAATTACACCGCATAAGAAGAGGAAAAAGAGTCTTCTTCCTCTTCTTATGCGGTGTAATCGTTATTATTGTCCGGCTGGAAACGACGCTCAGTGAAGGATGGTCCGCCCGGACAATGTCGGGCAGAAATCAGGAGAAAATCGGGAGGGTTGGCAAGTATGTATTAAACACAAAAAACACTTTACATTTTAAGTGTTTATATATATGTATTGTCATTTCTAAGTTACATGTAAGTGTGATTTAAACAAGAATAGCTAAATAAATAAATCTATATATATAAAAGCTCACTGGTAAGTGCTGCTATTTGAGCTATTTTTAGAACAGGCCAGCGGGCGACTCATCTGGTCCTTACGGGCGACCTGGTGCCCGCGGGCACCGCGTTGGTGACCCCTGCTCTAGAACAAACTGTTCTAGAGCATGTAGTGTGCGCTCTACTTTACGTACTCATGCGCTACATACTCTATGTACTTCATGTACCCTTTGTACCTGGCCTATGTATGCACGTGATTGTTTAAAACTATAAAATCTAAAAACTTTTTACTAGTGCTCATAAAGGTTTTATGTTCTTCTGTAGAAGAATATGTGAGCATGTAAACATTTATGGAATGATACGTTCTTTCAGTGAACTCTTGACGTTTCCTAGAGTCATCCTGACATTAAAATGTGAAATACTGTTTTTTTATAGCGTATTCTCAATAATGCTGTTAAAAATATAAAATCATGTAATATATTATGACTATAAAATGAATGAATCAAAACGCATTAAAAAAAAACTATATTTTGTACGTTTCTTCTGCTTTTTTTGGCTACGGAACACAATATCAACAGATCTTATCGTTATACAGTAAAAATACTCTACATTGAAAACAATGGAAAAGTGATACAGAAACAAGTCGTTTTTCCCGCATAGAGGCAGTTTCTCTTCTATATAAAGAGAGAAAATTCAGCTTTTCTGCACAGTTTGTTTTTTCAGCTAAAAGAGATTATGTTTAAATAATAAAGCTGCTTTTAGTTTTGTAGATTGAAAAAACAAATTGAGGTTTATATGTCAATGCAGAGACACAGTCGATCATAGCACTGGATCCATGCTGCTGAAACACATCAGGATCAGACAATAGGAAAGTGATGTACCATTATGAGGTCTGCATAGGCAGGGAGAGACTGGCTCCTCCCCCAGGGCCTCATGGGAAGTGGGTCATCCTCGGTCGTGTCTGCAGGAGAGGTCGACTCCTCCAGTTGGCTTTCCGGAGTGACGGCGCCTCCAGACAGAGAGCAGAGAGTGCTTTCCTCCTGCAGAGACATCAAACCACCACATGGTTACAGCACTTTACCTGTGGGTGTGTCAACTAAACTGGTCAGCATTGTCTAGTGACACTCTCATGCTGTCACTCAGTGTTTACATGAATCTGAACCACTTCTTCATCACAATACAATAGAAACACAGTTCATGTGACAGCTTGCTCTATACGATTTTACACCATGTTAATATGATATGATCT
Organism: Gouania willdenowi; assembly: GCF_900634775.1. Classification (NCBI taxonomy): domain Eukaryota; kingdom Metazoa; phylum Chordata; class Actinopteri; order Blenniiformes; family Gobiesocidae; genus Gouania; species Gouania willdenowi. Next base: position 24,457,437 of record NC_041060.1, on the reverse strand, counting down.
TTCTTTTTTTTGTTTTAGTGTATCTTCTTTTCATTCAAAATATTCTGAAGCATTATAGCAAATATAGTACGTCTGATTCTGATCTAATTGTAGGACCAATGACTGCTCATTAAGAATCTGTCTTCCCAGTATTTTCTAGTTTCTGTATTGTTCTTTTGTAAATTATATAGTACAGTGCCGGGTGCACGGTGGCTTAGTGGTTAGCACGTCCGCCCGACAGCAAGAAGGTCCTGGGTTCAAGCCCTGGGGTGGACTTGGGTCCTTTCTGTGTGGAGTTTGCATGTTCTCCCCGTGCTGCGTGGGTTTCTTCCGGGTACTCCGGCTTCCTCCCACAATCCAAAAACATGACTGTAAGGTTGATTGGAGTCTCTAAATTGCCCATAGGAGTGAATGAGAGAGTGAATAGTTGTCTGTGTCTGTGTTGCCCTGTGATGGACTGGCGCCCTGTCCAGGGTGTACCCCCGCCCAGCGCCCTATGAGAGCCGGAGATTGGCACCGGCAGACCCCCGCGACCCTGTTAAACGGGAATAAGCGGGTATGAAAATGGATGGATGGATAGTACAGTGCCCGTCGGAAGTATGCATTCATATAATGGGGACTTAAGTAAAGTTGTCAATTATGGCCAAATGAGTATGTGTTTGAAGGTTGCACGTACAAAGACGTGTACATTCTCTGTACTCTGTAGTGTTATAAAGGGGTATATTTGTGGGTGCAAAGTAAAATAGTGTGGTTTAATTTTAGACATGCGCATGATAAATGTGTTTCTTTTTACTCATTTTTATATTTTTTTCGTTTGGTGTATTTTTCTGTAGTTTTTTGGAGTCATTATGTGTATTTTTGTATCTTTCAGTTGTGTTTTTGTGCCTTTTTGTATAATTATTGTTTTTTGTTGCCATTGTAGTGTGATTCCAGAGTCATTTTGTGTATTTTTGTATCTTTTTTAGTGTAGTTTTGTGCATTTCTGTATTGTTTTTTGGGTCATTTTGTGTGTTTTTGGAGCCTTTTGGTTTACTTTTTGTGCATTTCTGTTGTTGTTTTGTGTACTTTTTTATAAATATTGTTTTTGTTTTGTTTTACTCATTATTATTATTATAAATACCGTGTGCGTGTGTGTGTGTGTGTGTGTGTGTGTGTGTGTGTGTGTGTGTGTGTGTGTGTGTGTGTGTGTGTGTGTGTGTGTGTGTGTGTGTGTGTGTGTGTGTGTGTGTGACTCGCTCCTGGTTGCCATGTTAGACTCTCCATCTCCTTCGTTAGTTCCCTCAAACACACACGCACGCACATCAACTGCATGGTCAGCCGCGCGCAAAGTTGTTGAGAGAGAAAAACGGACCAGGAGGTTGAACTCATACCGTGTCAGGGAGATATTCGCTCCACAATCACATTCACACACAAACACACACGCACACACCCAGACCCTTTCTGCTTTATAATTACAAAATCATTGGGAAATAAGTTAAGACACATTTAAACTATTTCAAGGTGTCAGCCAGTCATTTTGATAAACAGTATAAAAACCACTCACCAGATAACATGATCACTCGTCACACCACAACACCAGCTAGTACGAGTCTTTAGAGAGATTACCTGGGTGTGAACTACGGGGGAGCCCGGAGGGTCTCAGCCCCCCATAATGAGATATGAGCTCCCCCGGAAACATGATTTGTGAGATTTTGGGGGGTCACTTAAATATTGGTGACCCCCCAACTTAAAAGGCAAATGCCGGATTCAGACCATGTCCACATGTTAAAACCCCTGAATAAGCACTTCTGGCTATGTACGGACACTTGCTAAAAAACTTGGTGAGTCAGCTAGGGAGGCAGTGGATAAGATCGCGTCTGGAAGTTGCAAAATAAACCACCAGGCAAAACATTGGAAAAGCTTTGTACAGAAAGCAGAACATATCTCCCCACTTCATCAGCGTTCTCTGCTGTCAATGACACTGCAGCAAAACCTGCAAAAGACTGTGCAAAAACAGCCTCTCGTTGCTCCTTTTTGTGAATCTTAATGGACCCTCATTAGAGAGATTCGACCCAACACCCTTCATCACCTCCTGGATTAAATCAGGTCATTGCCTGTCCACATCACGGGCTTCTGGACCAACAGCAAAGGTAGCTGATCCCAGGCCTGTGTGGTCACTTCTGTTTTAAGGTAAGGGCTAAGCTACAGGCCTATAAACTGTATTAATAATTGTTAGCACTGTGTTGTGGGTAATTGCATTAAATGCTGCAGATTTTTATCATGACATGACAGGACATTATTACATTGGCGGGCGTTGCACAACCTGGCCGATTAAAAAGAAAAAAAATATTTTGTTTTGTCATTGATTAATTTGTTGATTCGCGTTGTAGTATTTCAGAGGGTTTTTTTGCACATGTTGATGCAGACTTGATCTCTTGTAGGCAGGCTGACATGTTTTGGTTTTGATTTAGATTTAATTAGGTTTTGATGCGTGTGTGGAGGTTGGTTGTGATAGGTGCAGACGTGCTGAAATAAGGCAAGCAGACGTACAGGCTTGTAATAATGGATGTGTTTTGCAAAGCCTGGTTTATGCTTGACGGGCGTGGGACGTCGCCAAAAATGACGTCACCACGCACCCCTCTGAGGCACGCGCAAAGTGCGCCCCCCCATATAAGTGAGCCCACCCACAGCCACGGTATAGTTCACACACTATTGATTACTGACATTGTTCCATAGGTGCAAGCAATAACAACACAGACTATTCCAAGTAAGCAGAAACCATATATCATGCAGCACGTTGCTGTCCTGGTACCTGCAGGATTTCCTCGTACGACTGACGGATTGAGTCCTGCAGAGGAACGTTCCTCTCTCCGGCCTCCTCCACCTTCTTCTTGGCCTGCTTCACCTCTTCTCTGAGCTTCCTTAGCCTCCACCGAGCTCTGGCCAGCTCTCGCTCGTACTCCTCTACCTGACTCTCCTTTTTCACCTCCTCCGATTGCAGAGACAATATCTGAGAAACACACGCACAAATATCAACACACACACACAGATATAGAGGTTAGGACTTTTGACCTTACATCAAAAAATCTTTGGGTTGGACTCCACGGGAATTTTGCATATTCCCATTTTCATAAGCGTTTCATTCACTATTGACTGTGTTTTACTCCTTAAAATCAGGGTTGGGGTCAGTTACATTTTAAAATTCAAGCTGCAAGCAGCGATGAACGGGCCCTCGCAACCACACACATGTTGGGAAGTGGCGCAAGTTGAGGTGTGTTGCATGTCGGGGTGTGGCAGAAATTTTAAAGTGTTGAGACGTAGCTGACCAATTTCAAAGATTATATTACAAACTTTCCTGCAATGTTCTGTGCAAATATAATGCCTATGAATTCCTTTTACCATTAGGTGGCGCTATGACTATGAATGACGGTTGGGTTAAACCACAAATGGAGGTGCTTGATTTGACAATAAGCTTACATTGTGTAATCTTTGGGAATGTGTGTTTGTGGTAGTGTGGTCTTCAGTACACTGTAGAATTCTGACATCATCAATGTAGAGAGTGATGATGTCAGAATTTAGCAGAAGTTCCACAGTGATGATGTAATCAGTCCAAGCTCGGAGCCAAAACAATATTCAATGGGGCGCTATTGAGTCATTTTGCCATTCACATGTGCAATTCCCCCAAAATATCAAATTTTTCGCCAGTCCTAATATGCGTACAAATTTTTTATGAGTTTTTGAACGTGTTTAGGCCCTAAAAAATGCGATCTATTTGCTGTAAATGAAATAATAATAAAAACAAGGTGCATTACAATAGGGTCCTACGCACCATTGTGCTTGGGCCCTAGCTACAATTACATCTTCAATTAAAACTCAATTACGATTATGGTGACCAGCATTTTTTCCAACTACCTGTACAATTAAGATTAAAATAGTTATTTCCTCCCTGAAATTCAATTAAAGTTATGTTCTCAATTACTAAAGTTAAAATTTTATTTGTTACAATTATGGAACCTATAATAAATAACCCCATAAAAAAAATCATTATAAATAAATCATTTAATTATCATAATTGTTAACTACATGTGTGTAAGCCATAGAACTGGAACATGGTTACCCAGTTTTGCGTTTGATTAAATTGTAATTGACAGTTTTTATAGAATTCCTATGCCAATTACAATTACAAAGTCACTTATCTGAACTCAATTACAATTATAATTACAACAGCAACAGGTTTTATTCAATTACATTTGCAATGTAATTATGTCATAATTGTAATCAATAATCAATTACATAATTACAATTAGAACTGACCTCAACCCTGCTTAAAATCATTCGTCTAAGTACAGAGTTCTATTTGTGTCACAATTCTATACAAGCATTAAATGCTAAACTGGTAAAAAGCTAAATCTGCAAGTAAAGATATTTTCTGCAAATGCAAAGACAGATTTTGCATAACCAAACACCAAAATTTTGTGAGCACAAAAAGAGACATTTGCGTAAGCAAAAAAAAATTTTGCGGAAGCAGAGACTCATTTTGCGCAGATTTTGCAGCTCATTTAAGAGATTCATTCCTATTTGAGTCTCATCTCTGCATTTAAACTGGAAATGCTAAATTTTCACAATTTTAGATGAAAAAAAATACATGGAGAAAACACAGAGATGCTCACAATGACCAAGTTCAAGGTAAAATAAAGAAGACCCTTTATGTGAGAAAAAGTCTTTCTTTGCATTTAAATTAAGTATAAGACAGGGAGCATGTTGAGGTTTAGGACTTTGCTCATAGACCCACAGTGATGATGGTTAGTATAGAAATCACACCTGTAACCCTCTGCTTACATGTCCGCATTGTTGACCCCGAGGTCACGGTTGAATATAAACCAAGAGCGAGGTGAACAGAGATAGGACTAAGTAGGGTTCATGTAATTTGACTCCCACAGGAGGCGATCACACAGAGAACTGGAGGGAAACTACTACAACTACTACTACAGACAGAGACAGGGATCTGGAACTATAGGTATATTATAACTAAAAGAGAAAACCAACAGGGTTTGAACTCACAGCCTTATGTACTGGTATAGGTGCAGCATACAGTGCTTACAACATGCGTCACTAAGTGGACAAATCCATGAATATAAAATATACTGTATACAGATAACAAAACAAAATCCAGATTAAAAGAAGTGTCAGAGCCAACGCAACAGACTACTCTGTCATAAAAACCCAAAGGACACCAAACAAACCAGGTCACAGAAGTGACAGTCTGTTACCTGCTGACTCTCTTCATAGCAGAGCTGTCTGGTGGCTTTGATCTGCTCCAACAGCTTCTGTTTGTGTTGGTCCAGCTTCACCAGTGTGTCCTCCAGCTCCTTACGATCCGACTGCTGCTCCTGGAGCTCCAGGTTCTCCACCGTCACGGAGTTCTCCAGCTCCTTCACATGTGACAGTGACAAGTAAGAGAGGTTCAAACAAAGGATGGAGATGATGGTGATGATGGTGATGATGAAGGATGGACATGCACACTCATGAATGATTCTCGCATCGTGGGTGTGATTGGCATAAATACATATATGGAGATAAGTGTTTGGTATATTATTTCTATGCAGTAACAATGCTCCATCTTTCATCATTAAAAATCCTTTTTATTTCACTTTTAAATTTGTAAGAAACATGCAATTGTGGGATGAGCAGATGCAGATTTCCTAACTTTTTATGCGCACGCACGCACACACACGCACGCACGCACACACACACTGCAGAATGTGCTGAAGGTATGATACAGATATATACAGTCATATGCAGTATAATCCTCATGATGATTGATGATTAAATGTAGTTTGATCGGTGATGAACCCTCAGCGTGTGAAAACATGTAAATCTGTGCGTTTTTTAATGATATCTTTGTGTTTGTGCAGACCTGCATTGAATGTCAGTCAGCATCATCAGATCACACAGGAGCATCATGGGAAATGCAGTGATGGATGATTTAGCGTTTGAAGCACATGCAGAGAACATATGATGAGTAAGTGACACCCATGCATGCACAGATCGCCCTTCCCTCCCAATCCCACACACACCAGAGCTAGGTGCTGCGGTCTTCTTACTCTGATCTCTGCTGCCTTGTTCAGGACTCGTGCATCACTCTCCACCATGTCTGCTTCTTTGGGAGTGGACCAGCAGAACAGACAGGAGTGTTTAAGCAGAGAGGAGAGCGAGCAGTCGTTCTTCCAGTCCGCCTTCTCTCCTTCGTGCCCTGCCTCCCAGCATCCTTCAGGTTTCTCCTGCTGCACTGCAGGCTCCTCCATGGCTGCCCTCTGTAGCTACTGGTACACTGCAGAGAAGGAGGAGCCGAGAGTGTGTGTGTCTGCACGCATCACTGACAGCGGGCAGAAAGCACCAATGTGAGAGCAGAGATGGAGAGGAGGCCCATCCGTCCTCAGCCTCCTCCCATCACACTGCTTGTCCTCAAAGCTTTGTGCTCCCTCCCCCCGCTGACTCACCCTCACTTCTCTCTGCAGCATGCACGCATGAACGCACACAGCAGTAACTCAGCCATTCATAAAAAGCCCCGAGAGCTCCAACAGCAGACCTCAGATAGATGCCCCTCTGATAATGAACACACACTATATACACACACATACTGTACATACAGTATACACACATACAGTTTATATCATACATACAGGCAATACGGTAAGAGCAAAACCCAGAAAAACAATGATCCATCAATCACTCTCTGTACAAGCACACCTTCACATAGAGCAGAGAAGACAATCATGAGATGAGACACACCTGAGGCAGGACGGAGGGAGGGAGTTACAAGTTCTCTGCAAACAAACAGACTGGTAAACCTGAATCGTATACCTATTTAGTGACATGACAATATCAAGAGTAGGAACTATCAGCAGCTACTTATTCAGTGCTGCATCCCCAGACAGTGACAGTATATGAGCGGAGTCCCATCCAGTGGACTATGACGGGTTAGAGAGTGATGTGCTTTTTCCTCAGTGTGATGCAAAGACCATCATTACAGTGAATGCACTGGTTTCAGTGTGATGTCACATTAGATTCAGTCTGAGATGTTGGTCAGCGAAGAACCCACTGATGAGGACAGTGACAAAGAGTGACTGAGATGAAGCACTGAATGATGCTGATGTAGTGAGATGAGCTGAACCAACAGAGTCAAACTGAGGTCAGACAGAGATCAACTGTTGTTAAAACAGTGAATTATGGATGAGTGTAGGAACCAAGCTCGACGGGACCAGACGAGTCGGGCCAGGTTCGGAGAGATATTTAGAAACGATGCTCTGGTTTGAGTCAGACTAGGTCACATCAGTGCTATAAGGCAGTGGTTCCCAAACTTTCCACAGTCCCTTCAGACATTTAACCTGAAGCCATGTACCCCCTACTCCTGCACACCTAAAAAAGATAGTAATGTAATGTCATATACAATGTAGCCCTGAAATTTGTCTCTGAATTTTACCTATCCTGTTGAGGAATAATATATAATAAAAAAAATAATCATCATATGTATTCAGATTCAGATTCAGAATACTTTATTCATCCCAGAGGGGAAACTTGGCTTTAGTTACATTCCGTCCAAGAAAACATGAAAAGACAATCACATGGGAGTACAGGAGTGGGAGGGAGAACTGTGGGTTGCAAGCCACAAGGCAGCGCCCCGTATGTTTTCTTAGATGAAGAGTGGAGAACAGGAGGTAAGAAGAGGGGACAAAAGGCAGGTCCCAAACTATGCCCCATTAGTGAGGGACACAGTGTGGAATTAGGAAAAAAACTCTTCAGCACATAGAGCAAAACACAGTAACAACAATAACTTGAGTTTGGGAAGCACATTTACAGGAATCGCACGAGGAGGAAGTTGTAGAGGTGTAGCATCCTGTGTCAAACCAGCTCTGCTTCACCTTCAAATAGACCGACTGTCCCATCAAATATGCCTGGGAAAATCTGCTTCAGAACCTTCAGGGGATCACCCGTCACTTTACCTAGTGGAAGGTGCTGTCGCCGTTTTTTGTGTAGAGCTAGTCTATCTCCGACTCTTCAGTTGCATGCACAGCCTCTGCACGCATACGTCCACTAACTGTACAAGGTTGAACTCTTTGCAGAACTCCAGACCAAATACTGTATAAGTTCGGTACCCTCTTTCGTGATGGTAATGTTGACTGTGTGAGTTATGCTGTTACACGTGACCATCGGCCTGATTTCACCGTACACTGGTATTCTTGAGGCGGTCACACTGCGTAGTCGAGAAGCACAGACTTTTCTGATATGTTTAGCTTTGGCAAGAACGTTGCTGGCATACACGTCACTATAGCACCTGTGTCTACTTTGCCCTGAATGAAATTAAACAAATCGCCCTTGAATATAAAGAAATCAAACGTCATTATTTTAAGTGGCAAAAAATGTTACCCAGTGGAGATGACAAAAATTATAATAAATTCTGCTGAAATGCCTCAAGTACTGTTGACAAGGTTTCTGGGAGATTTTGAAGATGAAAATTTAAGTTGAAGAGAGCACATTGACTGGGCTAGTTCAAAGATGAACAAATATTCTAATCAAAAAGAGTGCCCATCTGGTCAACGCTAGATGTCTCCTTACACTTTAATACATTATCCTTATCTTTCTTACTGTAATTTACTTTGGGCCAGTACTCTCCCTTCAGCCCTCTGAAAAAAATCGAGTTTTACAAAAACGGTTTGTCAGGATGGTAACACACTCAGATTGGTACACCTCTTCTGCTCCTCTTCTGCTTCAATTCAAAAACTACAATTTCTGAACATTCATAAGCTAACTATCAAGTATGCATTTTTACGTATTCCATATTATACAAAAATAAAATTCCACAGCGCTTTAGAAATCTCTTTAAAATAAACTCACGAAATCATTTTCATTCAACTGGTCAAGCTCTCATCCTCATCCTCCTAAACGTCTATCAAGCAGAAGTCAACTTGCAATAAAATATAGGGGCACTAAATTATGGAACAATAATTCACACCTTGCAAAAAACTGTAAGACTTTGAAATGCTACAAAATATGTCTGAAGAAGTTTTTGGTTGCACGTAACTAACTTTGAGGTATATTTTATTTTTGCTCAATATAAGCTTCTGTTGTTGGATAATTATGTTGAATTATTTTGTCACTGAGGTATTCACATATCATTTACAATCACTTATGTTCTTGATTATATGTTCATGTTATTGTATGTCTAGTAATTTGAACCATTTACCTTAGGCTATCTTTCGTTTTTCTATATTTACATGTTTCTTTTTTTTTTTTTTAAGTTGTGTTGTTTCTGTATGTTTCTTACTCTTTAGGTAAGGGCTTCAAATAAGCTCTTCCAGTTTTCTGCCTTTTCCTGCACTGATTATCCGTCTCTTATGTGATAATGCGTATTATTCTAGTGCAAAATTGATAAATACATAAATAAATAGTTTACACAAGGACATCTGTGCCCAGTATGGACTGGAATATTCCAAATCCTGATGTGAACCCCACCAAAGGTGACCAACACCAGCAGAGGGCAGTGCTCATAGATGTGGAGATACCATCAGACTGCAACATCAGGAAGAAGGACCATGAGAAAGTAGAGGCCCCCAAGAACAACTGGAGCAGATGTCAAAGGTCAGTTTTTTCATACAGAATATAGAGAGGTACAGGGAGAGGTGTGTGTGTGTGTGTGTGTGTGTGTGTGTGTGTGTGTGTGTGTGTGTGTGTGTGTGTGTGTGTGTGTGTGTGTGTGTGTGTGTGTGTGCGTGCGTGCGTGTGTGTATGTGTGTGAGCATGTATGACAGATGCTGAAAGTGTCTTGCTGTTTGTTTGTGTTTGTCTTTGTCTGTAAATGTGCGCTTGCGTGTGTGTGTGTGTGTGTGTATGTGTGTGTGTGTGTGTATATGTGTGTGTGAGAGAGAGAGAGAGAGAGAGTTAATACATTGTTTTCACTCCCAGATGGTGTATTGTCCCAGCCTATGTGCCCTACAAATTAGACACACACACACACACACACACACACACACACACACACACACACACACACACACACACACACACACACACACACACACACACACACACACCAAGTTACTTTATAATATATGATTTATTAAATTACAATACAATTTCGAGTTTTCCAACCCTTTCAAATAAATACAATTGTGTTGGATTGTTATCTGTTTTCATTTTGGTGAAGTTTTATCAAAGATCTTCAGAAAAACATTCGGTGTTCAGGCTGGATATGAAAAGTGGATCAAACATCCAAAATAAAATATTTATCTAAATATCCACGTGCAGTAATGGTTGAAATCCTGAATAGTGACCAGTAGAGGGCGCAGTAACGACAGGAACTGATGTGTTGTGATGACCAAACGTTTTTTATAGTTTAGTTTTTCTCTTTTCGCTCTATCAAAAATATCAAATTTATTCCCTATTTTTGTAAATATGTATGTTTGAGGAGACTCAGGTTTAAATAAGCTTATGCTTTATCTTACTTCTTTCCGAACATGTTGGGCCTGTACTACGAAGCTGGACAAACATGTCCATGAAATCTCTCTGTTAGCGGGCTTCTCCTAACCAAACATTCACAATCCCAGAGCACCTGTACTATGAAGCTGGTTATCAACGCGTTAACTTCATAAGCCAGCAGTTTCTAATCTGGCTGCGTGTGCACTCACATAAAAGGGATGGATTTCCCAGCATGTGACCAATCACAAATATGTACTACGTTACGTACTATGGAGGAACAGACAATTGTTCTTTTGAAGTTAAAGAATTAAAATATATAATTCAGGCCAAAAGCAGCACTGTTTCCACACCAAAAGTCAGAAAGAAAGGAATGTAGCAGGAAATTTCAGACTGTTAATGCACAAAATTGTGAGATTATAGTCACCAGACAATAATCGGACAGCGCTGATCAGCCAGTTTTACTTTAGCACAGTTTTGTTTTTATGTACTTAGTCCACCTCAGTTTCTCACACACTCCCACAGATTGGGATGTGAGGGCAACATCATTTGAAATTATTTGTATTTTTAGCGTATATTATTTTACAGGACCCTCGCCACTTTGTGTATAGCAGTGCAGGGTGTGTTATGGAGGCAAGAGCACATTCATTCATTCATGTTCGTCAAGTGTGAATGATTGAATTAATTCATCGGTCCTCGGATAAGGAGGCAAGGCAAGGCAAGTTTATTTGTATAGCGCATTTCATACTCAAGGCAACTCAATGTGCTTTACATGATAAAACATTCAATTGTTTAAAAATCAATAAGAACATTTAAAATCATCAGTAAAATCAATTAAAATCATCAGCAAAATCATCATGACATCAACAACATGACCAGAAATCTCTCTCTCAATCATATGCAGTAGAGAAAAAAAGTGCCTTTAACTTTGATTTAAAAATGTTCACATTGGATGCTGACTTCAGCTCTGCTGGCAGTTTGTTCCACTTCTTTGCAGCATAACAACTAAAAGCAGCATCACCATGTTTACTGTGAGCTCTGGGCTCCACTATCTGACCTGTGTCCATAGATCTGAGAGACCTGCTGGGTTCATACCTGACTAACATGTCACTGATGTATTCTGGACCAAACCCATTCACAGATCTATACACCAGCAGCAGAACTTTAAAGTCTATTCTGAGGCTGACTGGGAGCCAGTGTAAAGACTTTAAAAGGAGAGCAAGTACTGCACGCAGCCTCCCCACCAGCAACTTTACTTTTACTTTTAATTTAATCAAAGTAACAGTACTTTTACTTTTAGGTTACTTACGTGCAAGCGCTATAAAAAGCCATCATCAATGGATTAAGGATGACTCGAGCTGCCATGACAACCAAACGAAAGAGCGTGATTTATTCACCATGATGGTGAAATAAGCCGGTGTTTGAGGAATATGAGCCTGTTCTAAAGGTGTGTTCAGTCTTCAGTGACTATAGTGGCTTAAATCACCCGTAATTAGTCACACTTTTTGGTCACTTCATCACTTTATTGCTTCAGTGATGTGACGAGCGGTGAATAATGTGAATAAAATGTGTCAGAGGAGACGTGTCAGCAGCATAGGATGGCTGCATAGAGAGCCCTCCTGTTACACTGGATATAAAGACAGTAAATGCTGCTTCATATCTAATCATTTATATTGATTTTCAATGTAATATTGTCACCAGAGTCATCTCAACGTCCTAAAAAATGTCATAAACAAAACACTGAAGCTGGACGCGAACCCGTGACCCATCGCGTTCAAGCGCAGCGTCACAATTCAATTCACACATGCCTGTTCTACAGACTTAACTGTATAACAATACAAAACAACAATCGAGCCTTAAAAGTGAATTAATTGAAATTATCATCTCCTCCTATATTATCCACAGGTTTGTATTCTCTGAACATTACTACAGACGTCAGTAGATGTTTTAATGCAGATCAACTTCTCAGTGTCATTCACTTAATGATCTGTATCCACAATGTTATAAAGAAAATTACCGTTATCACAAAAAAAAAAAAGAAAGTAAAGCAAACAACATTAGTAGTGATGTGAACACGTCTGTGGTGTGTGATGTTACTAATGTGTTTCAGAGAAGAGCGTTAAGGTTCATTAAAGTGTTCAGAAACGGTGTTCAGGTGGGCGGAGCCAGGTAGAAACCCACGGTTTCTTTGATAAAACCTACCAGCGACCAGGTTTAGTTCACGGACTATGTTGCTATGGTAACAGACTCAGAGAAGAACATACCTCACGTTTAGGAATGAGATACTCAGAGTTTCCCTCATTTGAGCCTGAACATACTCAGAGTTTGAACATAACCCGCTTTATGGAATACACCTCTGGTCCCCACATCAGGAGTGAAATGACCATAAATGATAAAAACTATAGCAATAAATCTATTCAGGAGGCACTAAATACTGTTTCTGAGATTCTTCAAAATGTGTTATCACTCATTCATTCCATTATTATAATCTATAGTTGTTTTTTCACAGTATTCTGTAAAATGTGGTAGTTGGACATAAGTGGGTACTTTGATTCAGAAATGAGAGAAAGGGGGTACATTTGTTCTTGCTCATTTACAATAATCGTGGTTCGTTTTAAAGCGGTTCTGTAACTGCATTTTTTCTTACTTATTTGTTCAAAGCTACACAAACCCTGTTTTTGGTGTATGTCTGGTGTATTTTGGAGCTGTAGCCCCCCCCCGGAGAAAAATACACCAGCCGCCACTGCCTCCTACATGTTCGAAATAAAGCAAAGCAAAGCAAAAAAAAAAAAAAAAAAAAAAACATTTTCAAAAGCTTCAGATTTAAGCTGTATTAACCTATTGAAAATTAATTTTTCATATATTTAGAAGAACTGTGCACTGACACTTTCACTCATCTTCTTCCCATTCAGGCTTGCAGGGGTTGGCAAACTTTTGTTGAAAGAATGAAAAATTTGTTCATTAACAGGTTTATCACAAAGCTGATGTTTACATCAATAGTCCTTGAATATTATAAAACAAATAGAAAGATTAGAAAATCAACTTAGTCAAGATATTGTGTAATTCCCTCTGTGGCCGTTAGAGGGAGCCAGAGATTCGTTTTTGAAAAGTGAACGTGTCTTCTCTCTAAAAATCTATATAATTTATTTACTACTACTACTATAATAATAATAATAATAATAATAATAATAATAATAATGATGATAATATTTATAATAATAATAAAAATAAAAATGATAATAATAATAATAATAATAACAATAATAATAATAATAATAATAATAATAATAATAATAATAATAATAATAATAATAATAATATTAAAAATAATGATATGATAATGATAATGATGACAATATTTATTATAATAATAATAATAATAATAATAATAATAATAATAATATGATGATGATGATGATGATGATAATAATAATTCTGTTCTTGGTGTTATTTATAAAAACAAATATTGTTTACACGAAAGTGTAGATTAAGTATTAAGTGCGATATTATATATTATATTTGATCATTTCATTTTTCCAGTATCGTAAAGCTTTTAGTGAGAATGTAATTTTGAAATAATTATTAACAAGGTTTGTGTTCATTAGTGTGTTTGTATTGCGCGCGCACGCACACACACACACACACACACACACACACACACACACACACACACACACACACACACACACACACACACACACACACACTATTCATTGGAGCGGCCCAGCTGTCAGTCATTTCCACACCGGTGCACGTCCAACGGCCGCACTGCAGCTATACAAAACGTGTGCGTGAGCGTGCGTGCGTGCACAGCGTAACAAACACAAGTGCAGAAAACACACGCACACTTACACACACAATGACCCCTGGTGGGAGACTGGCTTCAGTTCAGGGAAACAAAAAACAAAAAACAAAACAGAAAAACAAGGCTACACAGTGAAAACAGGGAAGGAGATAAAAAAGGATTAAAAAAAAAAAAAAGGACGAAATTAAAAAGTCTTCTCAACAAAAACAGAAACATATTGATCATAAGACAAAAGATAAATTCAGATTAAATAAAAATATACAAATTAGTATGAAAAAAAGTTGAATTAGGATATAGGAAGGATAGGCTACAATTAATTAGGGTTAGATTAGATCAAATATGACAATATAAATGTGGATAAAATAACTCAAATGAGTATAAATTATGATCAGATTAGATACATTTGATAAGATACAATCTGATTAAATATATAAGATAGGATAAGATGTTGTGACATAAATTATAAACAGGATGAAAGTGTGAGGTGAGGATGAAGAACAGAAGCCATCTTTGACACACAAACCTCTCAGACAGTCTCTTCTCTCCTCTCTCAGACACACATTTAGTCTTCGATTAATTAAGAAGAATCGGGGCATATTGTTTAGCCCCGAGGGCAGACTCATACAGTAGAGTAGCTACGCTGAGCCGCCCGGGGGTGGGGTCCTTCTCCAGCCACACACAGATACCTCCCAAAGCAAAGAGGGGCTGGGATTATGCAGCTCAATCAGCCTGCAGCAGATTATGTCTGACCAAAACAGACTCCAGCGGGAAGGATTAACAACTATTTCAACATAGTTTTGCTGTGTGAAAACAATCAGCTTTGTGATTAAGAGCCTGGGCTACCACCGCTAAATGGCCCACAGATGTAAAAGCGATGGTGGCAAAGGACAAATCTGTTCTGTGAAATCCCCTCCAATCCATGGGTTTCAATATGTTGGAGAGGTTTCTTTAATTACCCAGATTTGACCAAATCTGGGCAGGAATATCGAAAACTCATTAGAAACTGTTGCAGAGTGATTAGGACTCAGAGCGGTGTCATGGATGCTAATCCAAGCTCAGTCTGAGACACTGATGAGATTAAAGACTAACTCACACTGTAAATATGACACAAATTTAACAAATAATTAGACGGATCTGTGAAAGCACACTATGGTTTCCACCCAAAGTCTTTCTAATGCTTCTCCAAATCCTCCATTAAGGCACGTATACATGCAGCTGTTTTACTGGAAGGATGGAAAATGTCTCCGACACATCTTTATTGCCTTTATTGACAGTCTGTGCAGAGGTCATTTCATATTTCTTCCAAATAATGTTGTTTATCCCACACACGGGACAAGGAAACTTGAAGATGAATGTATTTCACAATTTGCAGAAAGTAAATGAGCTTTCTTCCTCTGAGACTGAGAATGAACATTATATAAAGTTCTATCATCTTGTAATTTCGTCTCACAACAATCTTTTTACGTCATGTCTTCATGTCTTTTCTTAACTTTTGCTGACGATAGTAATATCTTGTCCTATTTCATATTCTCACACAGTCTATTCTATTGTTCTTTTATCTCCTTGTAATATTATAGTGTTCTCTTATATTATCACTCATCTCATGCCATCTCTTTTCTTCTTTTCTTAACAATATAATCCTATGTTGTCTTCTCTTGTCATGTCCTGTTTTGTCTTTTTTCTAACTTGTCTAGTCTCATCTTATTATCAATTTATCCTCTGTCTTCTCATGTATAATCTGCTTTCATCTTATTATTTAGGGCCTGTACTACAAAGCTGGATATGAACATGCTTACTTAAAGGGGACATATGCTAAATCCACTTTTTTAGCCCTTAAATGCATTTTGTTGTATATTTAGTGTTTAGAAGTACAGAAAAGTTCAAATTAGTCTCTTCAGGTGCTCCGTAGATATCTTTATATTCTGTTTTGGTCATATTTTTCAATCTGTTTCGATTTTTTTCGATTCTCTATTACGTTTTTTGAACAATGACGTCACAGTATTTGCAGCGGAACTTCCAAATTAGGACATCGACTCCAGGCCCAACACTTTGAGCAATCCGCCATTTTAATTTCTCGCTTTTATTTTGTAGTCCAAGCTCTAGGATGCAGAAGTTACGAGAGGATAAGTCAAAATGTTTGGTTGTTGGATGTAGTAACCCACACGCTTCATTACAACGTCTCCCAGCATCAGAACCTTTTCAAAGTGCCTGGTTGAGTTTTATTTTTCACGGAAATGTACCCACATCTGTGGGTAAGGTCATTTTTGTGTGCGCGAAGCACTTCAAGGATGACTGCTTCAGCAACCTCCACCAGTATAAAGAAGGATTTGCCGAAAGACTTTGTCTGATTGAGGGTTCAATTCCTTCTATCTTTGGAGACGACGAACAGAGCATTTCAGTAAGCTGTAAATAACGCTAAAAAGTGTGATGATAAGACGTCCCTGTCATTGTTTTGTTAGCATTAGCAGTTGCACCGTCTTCATATGTTAGTGCTGTGTGCTCGTTTTAGATCCTTGATGATATGGCCTACGTGATTTAATTTAAGTCTAAAGTTTTCATTAGTCATTTCATTTTGCCGTTTTTGTCTTTGAAAAGACTGTATTAAAATGCATTTTGTGACATTAGCTTGGCGCTAGCGTTAGCTCGGTGCTTGTGTTAGCTCACTTGTTAGGGTTCTGCAGGTTCATTATCTTCATTTTCATCTCGCTCCGCTGGGTCAGACTCTGGCTCAAACATGTAAGGCTGGATGGACAAGTCTTCTGTTGTTGACATTTTGTAAATAACGTGTGAATAAACATTTTCTGCGCCGCTAGACAATCGTATCTCTTCTATCAAACTACAAAAATGGCCGTACAGGTTGGAGTTGAACCGAGTGTCACCTCTGCAACCTGGAGAGGGGGCGGGGTATGAAGTGTCTCATTTGCATTTAAAGAGACCGCACCAAAACGAGTTGCTCTTAGAAGTACATCAGAAAAGGGTAGAAAAGGGGTCTGTGGAGCTATAATAATGAGGAATTCAGACCCAAGCATTGCAGTTCCGCTTTATATTGACCACAACTGTATGATTTATGTAAAAAGGAAGGATTGATGTGTCCCATTTAAGCAAGTTGATTTTTAGAGAGCCTATGTGCGCTCTCCTGTGACAGAGGTGGAGATTGCAGTGTCAGACCAATCACAAACATGGACAAATGGTGTTGACCAACTTGTGTCACAATTGAGGAATCATTCTTTAAAGGGGACATATTAAGAAAAATCCACTTTTGCATTTTTTTTGGATTACATATGATGTAATTTGAGTGTCTACCAGCACACAAAATGTAAAATAAAAGCATCCAGTCTTAAAATACAGAGAAAAATGTTCTGTTTCAAATTTTCTACATTTGTGACATCACAAGAGAAATTGTGAATCAGTGTTGCCAGATCAGATTGACAATTTCCAGCCCAATCACATCTTAGAACCCGCCCATTCCAATAAAAACAGCCCAAACATGAACCACAATTCTGGCAACACTGTTTGTGACAGTGGCCGTGCACTGTCGCTGTTCCCACTCAACGTTCTTGAAGCCAATCCAACTTCGTACTATAGGCCCTTAGATTTATCTTTTAGATTTTTCTGATGTATTGTCTTATCTTGTCTATAGTCATATTGTCTAATCCTATCTTGACTAATTCTATGGATCTGTATTATGTCTTATCATGTCATCTTGTCATGTGTAGTTTCAACCCTCTATCTTGTCTCAATTAATCTTTTCTTACTTTGTCTTATTCTTTGACTTTATCCTCTGAACTTATCGTGTTATATCATATATAGCCTTGCCTGGTACCGTTTCACCATGTGTTGTTGTGTTAATCTTGTCTAGTCATGTCATCTTATCCTATCCTGTCTTAATGAACTATTATTATAAACATACCTAACATTGTGTAATAAAGTCAAGTCTTTTTTTTCTTTTCTTTTTTATGTTTCTGAATTAAGACAAATAACTAATCATTTCTCAGGTCTTTTCTTTTCAATATCATCTTGTCATGCCTTGTTGTCTCATAAATCTTATGTATTTTGGACTTGTCTCATCTCATCTGAGATTGATCTTATCATCTGTCTTATCTAATCTTATCCTAGCTCAGTGTGTGCTGTGGATCATCTCCATTTATCAGCACGTATACTACACGCTCAGCTGAACATATCAGTCTGCATAGATTGGATCCGACCTAAATACACATAGACAGAGCTGAATCTACTGGTACCAGTTAACAGTCACTGATGACCCTATGATCTAAACAGGTTAAACCCAGTATGTTGACCCTCTGTGCTTCATCTGAGCAGCATTACTGTGAGCAGAGGGTGAGTGACATCCTAAATGTGCATTCCACTTGATTTGCTCAGAAATCCAATTCACGGATGCTCATTCTTTCATCTTATTAGCTCCTAAATTCCTGCAGCGCAGCCTCCAAAAGCCCCGGGCCCCCACATCAGAGCTGGCCCCTGCTGGGAGTGCATATGGGCTGCTTTGTTGGCAGGAAGGGAGTGTGTGTGTCGGGTCCACCAATGACCGCCCTCGCCTGTGGAGTTAAACAAATTGATTGGCAGGATGGATCCAAACACTGTGGTCTCATTGAGTTTAAAGCTGTCTGAGGACGGAGAGAGAAGGACATCGTTAAAACTGCAGGGGTTAACCAGTTCATAACTAAACACACTTATACTCTGACTTCTCTCACCAATATTCTCTTTATTTTCTTAATAGGTTCATTTTGAGATAAGGTCAAATAAAATAAGATGAAAACAGATGAGATTGGATAATATCAAAGGAGGTGTGGTTGGTGCTGTGTTTCTTGACTTGAAGAAAGCTTTCAAAACAGTAAACCACCAAGTATTGAAGACAAAATTAAGCAAATTCAACTTCTCATCAGATTCCATAAAATTCATAAACTCTTATTTATCTCAGCGATCGCAGTCACTCAGAATCAGTAATTACCACTCGCCACCCCTCCTTTTGTCTATAGCCTAGGTTCCCAAAGCTGGGTATACAAAGTCTTACAGGGGGTATGTAAAATAAAAAATTAAAAGCAGTGCGGCAACATTGGAAACTAGAATATAAATAGAGCAGCAGTCAGGAGCCTCCATGCACTGCCACAAGTTACACATTGGCCTACGTAAAGCGCAAACATGGGGAGAGCTACATTGCTTTGCCCAAGCCAAACGTGTTTGATGACTTTTGCCACCACATACTGGTGGTGCCCATGGTGCTCAAAGGGGTTTTCAGCTTTGACAAACATGAAAACAAAATACAGAACAAGACTTTTTGTGGAGAACAATTTGAGACTCAGACCTGAAATTTAGCCAAACATTGCAAAGTTATAACATTTGTCCTCTCAACCTCACCATTCTCATTAAAGTTGTAGCAGGTTTTAATTCTTCTTTTTAAAATAAAAGATTTTGTTACTGAAAATGCCAGTTGGCCAATTAAATAAATAACTCAAGTTATAATTCTGAATAAGATGTTTAATTTTATGTTTGCATATTATTATTATTATTTTTAATTATATATTATTCCTTAACAGGATTGGTAAATTTCAGGGACACATTTCACTGTAGGGCTACATTGTATATGACATTACATTATTATGTTTTATAAGTGTGCAGGACTAGGGGTAAATGGTAAATGGACTAGATTTTATATAGCACTTTATCCCCACACTGAAGCAGTCTCAAAGCGCTTTACATATCAGCTCATTCACCCAATCACTCTCACATTCACACACCAGTGGGACAGGACTGCCATGCAAGGCACTAGTCGACCACTGGGAGCAACTTAGGGTTCAGTGTCTTGCCCAAGGACACTTCGACACATAGTCAGGTACTGGGATCGAACCCCCAACCTCTCGATCAGAAGACATCCCCCTACCACCTGAGCCAAGGTCGCCCGTGGGGTACATGCCTTTAGGTTAAATGTCTGAACGTGTATGGAACTGAAAAGTTTGGGAAACACTGGTCTGTTGGTGTACCTCAGGTTCCCTTTTTTGGCCCTCTGCTTTTCTCACTCTGTTATAAATGATCTCCCCTCAGTTTGTCCTAATGTCCACTTTCAGATGTATGCAGATGACATTGTCATCTATACTCATGATAAAAACACCACACAAGCCGCAGCAAAGTTAAAGGTCCAGTATTATGCTATTTTTCACTGATCTCCATTTGTTCTAAGAACCCCAAAAACATAATATTTGAGGCTGGTTTATTTTCCCAAACTCGCCTGTTTTCCAGAATTTTAGCGCTCTGAAAAGTCAGTTTAATGACGCCTCTAAAAACGAGCTGTTTTGGGGCCTTCATGCATATGCATGAGTGGGCGTGTCTGTAGACGCAGACTTCGTGCCACAGCTTTATTATCATAGCGATTTTCTTTTGCTATGCGCACACTTTTGTTATTGTTTTCAGCCAAAAAACTTTACATTACAGTTAAACACATGGCTATTTAAGTGACTATTGTGATTGTGAGTCAGACAAACGCCGCTCCATGGTGTTTGTGAGGCAGCAGCAGCAGTGGAGTCTGTCATCTGAGTCAGCTGTTTCAAACACTCACTGGAGCTACTACATCGCTTTCTTGACATCCTCTCCACTACTGATTACAGGAATAGTCCATTCAAGATGATAGTCCACTAACCAGAAATCAAACCACATACAGTCTGTTTAAATCACACCTCAAACACTGGCTCATCTCACATCAGTCATGCCAACACTAACCTGTGCCTCCCCTGACTGCGTGTGCCTCTCAGTGACTATTTGACGTTTTATTTTATGAACTTCTATGTTTTAAAATCTGACAATTGTCTCCTCTAAATTACTGTTGTTTTTCATGGAAGTGTCATGTTATTATGTAGTAACTGATCACCAATTCGATCATATGAATTCAGGTAGTTTTTTTAGGTAACGACCAAATTCTTTGGGTACTACCTGATACAGAGTCACGGAAAATCAAATGGTACTATTTTTCGGGACCTAAACACAGCCTTGTGACTGTGAGGGTGTGGAATTTCTGTAACATTTGTTGTCAGTGTGTGTGTGTGTGTGTGTGTGGGTGCGTGGCCCTTTAACTGCGAATGAATGCCTTTGTAGCTCGACCATGTGTGGCGTGAAACAGCACGTGTGAGCAGAGCAGATTGATTATAAACTCTGTAAACAGTTTGTTTGTCTTGCTGGGAGCACCTGATGAGCATGAGTCTAAAGGATGAGACGTGATGATGGTCTCACCGGAATACTTTTATTATGCACCTCCGTGCACACAGCGTAGCATCACATGCAGTCTGTCAACACGCAGTGAACCGAATGCCCCCTCTACAGGCACAACATATAACATGCACTTCCTCAGTATGGTGGCTCTGTTTGGACAAACATAATCATTTAGCAAATGATCTACATCCTTTCTCTTTAGCTTGTAGCCTTATACAAACAAAACATCACTCCATTATCAAAGTGTAACATAAAATCACAACTTAGCCACTGGCTTTAAAATATGTAATACCTTGAATAAATCTGAACTGTCAACACACTTCTAAAAACATAAGATAACTTGTGTATTAAATGCATCAGAACAATCACACACACTTCCACTTCACGTTTTTTTTTTTTTTTTTTTTTTTTTTTTTTTCAAACATGTCACAGCAGGTATTTTGGATTTGGTCTCGAAATACGACCTGAACGTGTTACATACGGCGAACTCACACTGCCTTGGAAAACGGCCTGTGCGCGTGAAGGTCTTGCAGGAGATGTTTCATGTGGCCTCGACACATGAGACATGATCGGGGGAACACTGTCAGGTGCAGGGGGAGCATTGCTCAACTGAAAACGGGCAGCGTTCTGCGTCTCAAAGGTGTCATCCTGGGGTCGTGGAGGTGGAGGCTCTGCAACAGGAAGGATGTGGCGACGATTTCTCCTGTATTTCACTCCGTTGGACTCAACGATGTAAGAACGGGGCTCTTTGCAGGTCTCCTTTACGATCCCTAGATTATCATAACCTTTTGGGGTCTGCATTCTGACAACCTGACCTGGAGACAAAGGCGTAAGGGGTCGGCTTGAAACGTCACAATAGCGCTTTAAAACGAGTCTCCTATTGTGTAGCTGGGCGGCGATCTGCATAGCTGGCTTTGAGCTGGGCTCCAACAGCTTGGTGCTCACCGGAATGGCTGCACGAATCTGTCGTGACATCAGGCGTTCAGCTGGCGAACCAAGTGTTTGGTCACGGGAGATGTTTCTGAGGTTAAGAAGATTCAGAAACACGTCTGATCCATCTCTGTGAGATCGCTCCATCAGTTGTTTAGCACTCCGCACCGCTCTCTCAGCGAGTCCATTTGATTGTGGAAACTCTGGGCTGCTTGTCGTGTGTTTGAAGTCCCACTGTTTTGCAAAGTCTTTGAATTGTTGACTGGTGTATTGTCTAGCATTATCAGAGAGCAGAATGTGGGGTGTACCGTGTACTGAGAAATGTCTCTTTAATTTTGTGATCACGGCCGCTGATGTTATGTCACGAAGAAGATCGATTTCAAACCAACCTGAGTAAGAATCAACCAGTACATGGTAGTGTTTCCCATGCCAATCAAAAATGTCCGCTGCAACTGTCGACCAGGGGAGATCAGGAACGGGGTGGAGCTTGAGAGGTTCCTTTTGTTGATGGGGTTTGGTGCTGTTGCAAACAGAGCAGGAAGACAGCTTTTCAGTGATATGCTTTGACATACCTGGCCAAAATATGATGCTCCTGGCTCGGCGTTTGGTTGCATCCGCACCAGGGTGGCCTTTGTGTACAATGTCTATGTACGCGTTTTGCAGGGACTGAGGAATAACAGTTTTGGGTCCCTTCATGATGATGCCGTCATCCACAGTCAGTTCATCCCTGTAGGGGTAAAAAGGGCGAATGGCAGGCTGGAGCTGGTTTTCTCTGGAGGGCCATCCTCTCTGAATGACTGTAGTGAGCTTCTTTAGCATAGCATCCTCTCCTGTGTGTTTTCTGAGTTCCTCGAGGCGCGCTGTTGAGATAACACTAACAGACATAACTTCAAAGGAATCATTTTCAGCTGTACTCACTGGAATGTTGGTAGTTGGAGCTCTTGAAAGTGTGTCTGCCACATACATGAGTTTACCTTTCTTGTAGACTAAGGTAATGTCGTAGCTTTGTAGTCTCAACATCATTCTCTGGAGACGAGCTGGTGCAGTATGGATTGATTTCTTTAAAATCGTCACCAGGGGCTGGTGGTCGGTCTCTACCATGATGGGTTTACCATACACATAGTCCTTAAATTTTGAACAGGCAAAAACAACAGCCAACAGCTCCTTTTCGATCTGTGCGTATCGAGTTTCTGTGTCTGTAAGGGTGCGTGAAGCAAAAGCCACAGGTTTACCGTTTTGCAGGCAGGCAGCTCCAAGTCCAAAACACGAGGCATCACACGTGAGTGTGACGGGTTGTTTAACATCGTAATATGACAGTACTGGTGGGCTTGATAGGCAAGCTTTGAGATGGTCAAAAGCCTCCTGATGCTGCTGAAACCAGCACCAAGCGGTGTCTTTATGAGTAAGCTTCCTCAACGGGGCTGCGATGTCACTAAAGTTTGGGATGAACTTTCCAAGGTAGTTAGCCATACCTAAAAAACGTTGTAATGAAGTAACATCACTCGGGACTGGCATGTCTCTGATCGCAGCGGTCTTTGCTGGGTCGGCTTTAAGGCCATCACTTGTGAAAATATGACCCACATAACCTACATGATCCAGGCGAAACTTGCACTTTTCTGGATTCAGTTTGAGGTTGATCTCCTTTGCACGATCAAGCACTTTCCTTAGGTTAGCATCATGCTCAGCAACATCCCGACCTCCGATGATGATGTCATCGACAATCACCGAGCATGCATAGCCAGAAAATAGCTGCTCCATAGAACGCTGAAACACTTCGCTGGCAGAGTTTATGCCAAAAGGCATGCGTAGAAATCTATAGCGTCCAAAGGGTGTGCTGAATGTTGTTAGCATTGAAGATTTCTTATCGAGCTGTATTTGCCAGAAGGAATTTTTAGCATCTAAGACTGAAAACACAGTCGCACCAGCCATCTGTGCGGCGACTTCCTCAACACTACGCATGGGATAGTGGGGTCTTTTTAGAGCTGTATTAAGGTCTTTTGGGTTGATGCACAATCTGATCTGTTCTTTGTCTTTCTTATGTGCTACCACCATCGATGAAACCCAATCAGTGGGCTCTGTGACAGGTGTTATTACACCTATGATTTGCATACGATCTAGTTCAGCTTTAACTCTCTCTTGCATCGCGACTGGAATGCGGTGAGCAGGGCGGACCACAGGCTGAATGCTGGGATCCACTGTCATAGAGTACGTGATAGGCAGCTCTCCAAGTTCATCATTGAATAAATCACTGTGCTGTGTTTTGATCTGCCTTGTAAAATCTGTGTTAGTGTCCATAGTGAGCTGGTGAACATCATGGCTCATTGTCACAATTCCCATGTCAACACAGGCACGAAATCCAAGTAGAGGCTGTACTTCTCTGTCTACAATGAAGAATAGTAAAGCATGGCACTGTCCCTTTAAACTGCAGGATAATGTAACAAGGCCCTTAGTTTCAATCTTACTGCCACCATAAGCAACAAGGTTTGTGGCGTTTTCTTTAACTACAGGTTGCTTCAGCTTTAAAACTTTGCTATATGTCTTTTGAGACATCACATTGCATTTAGCACCTGTGTCAACTTTCATTTCAATGGGCTTGTTGTTGATGTGTACTGTTACAAATCCTTCATCTTTTTTATCATTTTGAGGATTTATGACATCGATGTTCTTATCGACGTCAACGCCATCCACATAAAAGGAATCTTCACTGAGTGTGGCAGGCTCCTCTATTGCTACATCATGCACTGAGTGTCTGAGAGTCCTTTTACTGAAACTGGGCCGGCAGCGTGGTGTGGACTTACAGCATTTTTTGAAATGGTTAAACTTTTTACAGTTGTGACACTGTTGTTCAAAAGCTGGACACTTTTCCCGCTTAGCTGCATGGCTGCCCCCACAGTTATTACAGTTCGATATAGTCCTGTGCAGTGACAGCTGTTGTAGCTTAGGCTGCTGCTTTCTGTGTGAAAATGGCTTTATGCTGTCAACACTGGTAGCTTTTATACCGAGTGTCTTGCTGCTTTCCTCTGTCATTTCGTGAATACGACAGATGGAAATAGCTTTATTTAAGCTCAAGTCACCGTCTCTCAAAAGTGTCTTCCTCAGAGAATCATTGGTGATGCCACAGACTATTCGGTCACAGATTAGCTCATCAGCTAAATCTCCAAAATGGCAGCTCTTGGCTTTAATTCTCAGATCACTGAAAAACGACTCGATGCTCTCACCTTGTCTTTGATTTCTGGAATGAAACTTGTGTCTCTCCATTGTTTTGTTGCTTTGAGGGTTGCAGATTTCACGAAATTTCCGTTTCAGGCACTCTGGGTCCTCTCTGGACTCAGCAGGGGTGATAATAGCTCCATCTCCGCCCACAGCACGCACCTCAGCCGCGTAGACGAACGAGCGCTCCCGCTCTATGGCCTCCGGTCCCGCAACATTGAGGAGGATATAGGCCTTAGTACTTGCAGGCTTGTCGAAGTGTGCTGCTGCGACAAAAATGTCATACTCCCTCTCGAATATCCGCCAGTTCTCAGCGACATTCCCGTCAAAAACTACCGGGTCTGGTCTGCGAAATCCCTCCGCCATTTCAGAGACGCAACGTGGCTCTGGTTAGCTTCACAGTTAGCAAAGTCCAGTGGAATGCTAAGGAGGTACTCACAGGAGGAGAGTCCGTTCAGATTCTGACACCATGTAAACAGTTTGTTTGTCTTGCTGGGAGCACCTGATGAGCATGAGTCTAAAGGATGAGACGTGATGATGGTCTCACCGGAATACTTTTATTATGCACCTCCGTGCACACAGCGTAGCATCACATGCAGTCTGTCAACACGCAGTGAACCGAATGCCCCCTCTACAGGCACAACATATAACATGCACTTCCTCAGTATGGTGGCTCTGTTTGGACAAACATAATCATTTAGCAAATGATCTACAAACTCTATGCCGTTTTTAGTGATTGGCAAAATAAATGTTGCAGCTGTTAAATTAAAACGTAGTCTCATGTCATACTCAATGATTGCTGTGAAACAACTACTCGAGAGTTGGAGATGAAGCTGCATAGGCAGACCACACTGGAACTACGTGAAGCCTCCATTAGCATTAGCATTAGCATTAGGAGCAAATACATATTTCCTGACTGAGGCATCACTAAACCTGCTGTTGCTTATAGTCCATAATGGCCACGGTTACATTATGTTTTTTAATGTTTCATTTCATTTCTGGTCTTTGGAGAGAGCAGACGTGTTTTCATTCGCTCCGATAACACGACCTTGGCTACAGCTGGCTACAGCTGGCTACAGCTGAACAGCCTGAAAAATTGGGCCCAAGACTGAAGGAAAATGGTGGAAAAACCGCAGGGAGGCCCTTCAGAACCCAATTCGGGTTTGGAAGAGGTCAAGGAGATGATACGCGAGGGTCTACGAAACCTATCTGCCGAGATAAAGTCGTTGGAAAAGACGCTGGAAAACTCACTGGAAAACCTACAAAGCGAAGGAAAGGTACTGAAAGAAAAGAATGAAAGAAATGCTGAAGAGATAAAATTGTTGAACGCCAGGGTTGAACAGCTGGAACAAAAGGAAAGAGAGAAAGATGTCATCATCACAGGCCTAAAGATAAAACCCAGGAGTTACGCGAGTGACGAAGAAACAAAATCGATTGAACAACAGGTCATTGACTACCTGGAGTCGAAGGACATTGTCCTGAACCCTGACAACATCAACTTCTGCCATCTCCTGCCAAAGAAAAATGATAACAGAGCTGTAAAAATAACCTTCACGAATATGAAATTCAAAGGAGAACTACTGAAGCAAGGAAGAAAGCTGAAGGAAATGAAGGTTTTCATTAATGAAAGCCTGACAAAAAAAAAATGCAAGCATCGCATGGAAGGCACGCCAAATAAAAAAAGGAGGAAAGATTTTAAAGACGTGGACAAGGAACTGCAGGATTTACATCACACCACTGGGAGAAGAGAACGGAAAAACCAATCCTCATCAAAACGATGGAAGACTTGGGAAAATACGAAGGATCCACCTAAACAACAACATTACTGATGGTAATCATGGATATGGACCCAGATCTATATAAACACTGGAAACAAAACTCAGACTGTGATTATTTTACGGAGACTGAATTAAATGTGGAAACCAAGAGTAAAAAAGGTCTGTCATTTATTCATTTCAATTGCTAGGTGGTGGGGTGATTAAGGATTACATTAAATTTAAATTCAAAGTGTTTATTGTCATATGTGCAGTTAGAAACACGTTTTACTGTACAATGAAATTACTACCTTGCTTATGAACTAAGATATAATAATGTGTTTATACAAGTTAAATCTAAAAGTGGAAAATACAACACTGCCAATAGAACTAACAACAGCTGGATTAACCTTGATGTAGAGACAAAACAAGCTGCAAACTTGTGTGTCCAAAAGAGACATTCCCGAGTGGTGACATTATGGATGAAAAGGGAAAAACCTTCCAAACACCTTCGAAAGAGGAACTATTCTTGAACTGGAGGAATGCTAACAACGTCTGGCAGGGAACAAGGCCAACACGAACAACGATAGAGAGGAGGAGGAATAAAAAAAAAAAAAAGACAACACTGACTACAGATGAGAATACACAAAAAAAAGGACTGTTCAGAACAACTCAAGAATGTTTGACCAGAGACATGTAAACCCATGTAAATTTGCGATGGTAAAACAGGGGACGGGACCCAGATAAGCAAACTGCTTCTCTCGTCTCCTTTTTATGGTAAGTGAATGTTACCATGTCGGAAATAAACTGAATAAATAAATAAATAAATAATTCTGAATTATTTATTCCAGTGAAGCCTGTTCCGTTTACCGAGGGCCATGTGTGTTTAATAAGTTTCTGTGTGTCTGTGTAAAAGTCCGCAAGTTTATGCTTCCGTACATCCACTCTTTTCATTATATCCTTGTCTTTTAAGGCTCTTATTAAATAGTCTAGGCTGGAGTCCGGGCCGCCGCCATCTTGAATTATGTTATCGCCCGTATGTCATCGCAGCAAGTCGCGCAAGCGTAGAACGACAAGAATTAACTTAAAGCGGAATCAGGCAAGTGAAGTGTTTACAAGAGGAATTATCTAATTTGGAATTAAAAACGGAATAATCCAGCCAACTAATTCAGAATTAACTTTAATTTGGAATTAAATTAGCATTAGGAATTACAGTATATGTTTACAAGGTCAGGTTAAAGAAGAATTAACTTTTATTCGGCATGAAAGAGGAATTAAAGCTCCCATGTAAACGTGGCCATTCACAGGTGCACCGCTGAGGTGGGGCGCATACACACACACACACGCACATTTCTGTGTCCACCATTACCCTGAAATGGACAGAAGTGTTTGCTATGAAAACGAAAGTAAACGGGAGGCATCACTCTGCTTTAAGACTCCGCCTTATAACGTGCTCGGGCTGAATAAACAAAACAAAACAAACACACACACACACACACACACACACATTCACTCATAGGTTCTCACCTTTGTGCACAAATACGTGTAAAATAAAGCCGTGTCGGACGGATAAAACAATGCAATGGGAGCATCTACAGAAAGTTTAATCACAAGAATGACGTCATTGATTGGATCAGGAAATAAAGACATTACAGCAGATCACATTAATTGCATAAAATGCTAAATATCGGCAGATCCGATATAGCCGATCAGATGAGTGTAAAGCCTAGTATTGATTTTACACTGTCCCTGTTAA
This sequence comes from Gouania willdenowi, assembly GCF_900634775.1. Taxonomy (NCBI): domain Eukaryota; kingdom Metazoa; phylum Chordata; class Actinopteri; order Blenniiformes; family Gobiesocidae; genus Gouania; species Gouania willdenowi. The sequence goes on along the minus strand of NC_041060.1, from coordinate 24,428,333 downwards.
ATAAACCAATAAATGAAAGAACAAATACAATGGTGCAATAAAAGATTAGATATGTTGAAAGTGAGATATGATTAAATAAGATAAGACAAGGTAAGGTAAGGCAAAATATAAAAAATGATTAGATTGCGAGTTAAAAATAAGACATGCCCTGATAAGACAAGATGAGATGAGTTTAGAGTAACTAGGACGAGATGAGAAGACACAATAAGATGAGCTGTCTCTGGTTGGCATTTACAGCAGGCTACCAGTTGATGTGAGTCAGTAGTTCCAGCACATTGATGCCAAGTGAAGGAACCACTCCAATAACCAGCGGACGGCATCAATAAGCAAGTTGGTTCCTCCTGCAATAAGCAACGACCTCATTAACGGGTTTTTTGCTCTTTTGTGCCCCGCATGGGGTCCAATGTGGAGATCAAGAGCGGTTGTCTGGTGAGGGCGAGACACAAACGACTGTAACATCGTGCAAGGCGTCATATTTGGAAAACTGTGGGTTGGAAATCTTGTGGCCATGAGGTAAATGCGACAGCAGCAGGCTGAAGTAGCTGGGAATCAATATCAGAAGACCTAACGGTTGTATCAGTGGAAAAAAAAACTGATATTGCTTCTTCGTTTGTTAGGATGATTGTAGTGCCACTTGTGGTGGGTATGTGCCTCCTCCCACCCTCGGTGAACTGGGATTGGCTCCACCTGTCTATCTGTTGTCTTCAGGGATCGTTCAGACTGCTTCAGTTGCCATAAGATGATGCGTTTGGCGCAGCATAAATAAAGTGGAATCAAAATGAGCTGAAAGTTGGGTTCCTTTATGACATTGTGATACATCTGACTGCATGAGGTCGCCATTCACATGCTCACACTGATGGTGCCTGAAAGGAGTTTTTGTCCCTGCAGCTTTGTATTGGATACTTTTCGGAGCTTTACTGTGTCATTTTGCCACTTTGCAGAAAAGCGGCTGTTATGGAGACCTTTTGTTGTATTCACAGGCTGCTGGACTCGCTCCAGCAGAGAGAAAAAAGACGCTTTCAGTTTGAGGGAAAACTAGGAAAAGTCGATTACTCAGATATGATGTAAGTCAGGAGTGTGAAGGAACACACACACACAATGTTGGACGCTGTAGAAACACTGATGGAGTCACTGTGAGTCTAGTATACAGCGGGATTATCATCTACAGCATCATCCATTAAAGTCAGTCGACTTCTGCTTATGGAAACTCTGGTGTAGTTTAGTGTCCGTTATTAGTTAATCTTTGGATTTGACATAATCTAATGTGCAAAATCTTTAACTCTGATTGTTGTAGTCTTGACTGTTTCCCGGGAGTCTGTAACTCGATCTTTAAACGGATCATTTGAGTCTCAACTGTATCCTGGGAATCTGGGACCTGAATCCCTAACTCAGATTGTTTAACTCCATGACTGTCTCTGATGGGTGGGTAACCCGAGTGTTACCGGAGAATCTGTGACCAGAGTCCGTAACCTGGATTGTGTGAGTTCTAACTATAATCAATAATCACAGAGTCTGGAACCCAAATCCTTGACCTGGACCTTTTGACTCCTTCCTCTTGGGTCTGATGAGACTGTTACCTGTTGACCCGATTTGACTGGACCATTTGCACGTGACACGTAAAGGCACACAAGGAGCTGACCCTAACCCAGGTCCTCTTCTACAATATCTGCAGTTGCCGCAGGAAGTATAGCCAACTACCTATAAAAATTACTTATTAAATATAGTCGAGGAAAACTATGACGAAAATTTTTAGTCAACCAAATGAACACTGTTTTTGGCATTTTCATCCTTTTCCCATTGTATTTATTTTATGTCTGTGTGTGTGTGTGTGTGTGTGTGTATTTTGTGATTGTGTGCATTTTTGGTGTTTGTTTTTATTTTTGGATTATTTCTATGCTTGTAAATCAGATGTCTCAGAATTAATGTTGTATAATCTCACAAATGTACACATCAAAAGTCATCAATTCTCTGCTTTCATTCCTTTCCTCCTGCTTTTGCTGCAGCAACAGTGTTGTTTTGGGTCAGAATTATGGATTTTATATCTTCATATTTTTAAAGAATTATTCCTTTTGGATGTTGCTGTGTGTTTGCTCCTGTCAGACACCGTACGTGCTTGCTCGCATATTGCAATTGACAAAAATAAGTCCCATTTCAGACAACGTTCGCCAGCACTAGTATTGCTGTATATGGAAAATGTATACGCCGGTAACAAAAACTCACACACGAGTAAACCCACTGATATTTGGTATGAACTAGTGTACGGCCCAGCACTATGTTCATGTTGATGTGTTCTACGTTCCCTTAGGAGTCGTGTAATATCTGCAGTGTGAGCGATGTGTGTTTGGTGTTGGTGGGAGCTTGTTGAGAAAAGACAAACAGCACACAGGTGGATTTTCAGCTTTCAAGGGCTTCGTTATCTACTCCAAATGTTTGATTGTCGTCCAGCGCGCTTATGTAACCTGGGCGGCCTCATCAATGTGGAAATATTTGTGTGTGTAAGTGATCCGTTTGTGACAGTGGCATTGATCACTCCTTTTAAATTGCAAGGTCATCAAACTGTAAACATTTTATATATCTGTGCTATCTCTGGCTCAACACATACAGACATACAGACAGACCGTGGGCCCCATGGTGCTCTGTCTAATGTACTGTAGTTTGGCTCCCAAAACAAATTCCCCAAAATTTGTGATTTAAAAAGTAAATGAAACATGAAGAAGTTCATCAAACATCTACATATCATGTAGTTATTGATCCATCGCTTTAATAAACAGAGAAGACATTAGGAGGAAAATTACTGGTGATAATATGACCTTGGTTTAGTTTGAGTAAATATTCTAAATGCTGTTATGATAATGATAATTAGCTTGAACCAGACTAGTCTTAGCAGCAGACGTGTGTTAGCTGGAAAACAGCTGCAGTGATGATGGAGAGACACTAGAAGGCTTCGTTAGATGCTATCAGCTGTGTCATGGCCACGTTAATGATTGACCTCTGCACACTCATGTCTGAACAAGCTGCAGCTCCTGACCTCATCAATAAGGTCTGCTGGGCCAACAGCAAACAGTGATAAAGGCTTGGAGGTATCCTGGCATCTTGCCACTGAACAAGGTGTCAAACATGTTGGTCCTCTGTTATCTTCTGCAGGAACAACCACTGAACAACAGCAAGATACGTGAACTTAGAGCAGTGCAGCTCAACTCGTACGGCTATGGGACCAAAAACTGAGACCTCAACCCAGGAAAGGGTTTATGTTGGTTCAGTTTGAACCTGAAATAATATAAAACAGAGATGGGCACATTTTTATCTCAGTAGAGGCAACAAAACTGTGATTTTCATTCATGTTAGCATTTAGAATATTGGTCTTTAATCTTGAATTTAACAGACCAAAGTTTGGCCACTGTTAAATTTTAAAGTGAGACCGGTCTTGGTCTTGAGACTATATTTTGAAGGTTTTCGTCTTGTCTCGGACTGGAGAGCATTTCGACTCAATCTGGGACAGGCCAGATTTATCCATCAAGACCAGCACTGATCTGCTATTCTTCAACTTCATTAATAATAATAATAATAATAATAAGAAGAAGAAGAAGCACTTGGAGCTGTTCCTATTTAATTAATGTTGTAATTTGATTTCAAACATTTAGCGCAGGGGTCCTCAATCCTGGTCCTCAAGGGCCACCATCCAGCATGTTTTAGATATTTCCCTCTTCCAACACACCTGATTTAAATGATGAACTCAACATCAAGCTCTGCAGAAGCCTGATAACGATCCTGGTCATTTCAATCAGGTGTGTTGGAAAAGGGAAACATATAAAACATGCTGGATAGTGGCTCTTGAGGACCAGGATTGGGGACCCCTGAATTAGCATCTAATTGTTCTGCCTCCTTGGAAATCATTTTGAGTGCCTTATGTGTCAGACACCTCCATTTTTTATCTATTCAGAAAAAAAACCTTTGAACACTTACTTTAGGCCTCATTCCCCTGAATTTTTTTTTTTTTTTTTTTTTTTTTTTTTTTAAATTAAAATGATTCTGGATGATCAGTGGCTTTTAAATGCAAACCAGGATTTATCTTTTTGCAAGAATTTAGTTAAATAAATCTATCAAGATTTGAGATTGTTGCATGTTGTGCTTTGAAAAAGTTGCAGACGCCTTGTTTTTGTCTGTGAAATGTGATTAAATGGTAAATGAACTTGATTTATATAGTGCTTTATAACTACCGTGGTAGTCCCAAAGCGTTTCACAATATCAGCTCATTCACACACCAATGGGACAGATCTGCCATGGAAGGTGCTAATCAAACATTGGAAGCAACAGCAACTTAGGGTTCAGTGTCTTGCTCAAGGACACTTTGGCACATATGTATGGACTGGGTTTGAACTCCCAACCTCTAGAAGACAACCCCTCTATCACCTGATCCACGGACGCAAATTAGAATATAACGGTAGAAAATTAAAATTAAAGAGGGAATATTCTTGGTTGTGGTCGTGTCTTGGTCTTGATTCAGTATTGTCTCCCAAAAGTCTTGGTCTTGTCTTGGTCTCGCTGCATTCAGGTCTCGAAAAGTGGTCTTGGATAGTGTGGTCTTGAGTATAGTCAACAACTTTTCAAAGGACAAAGCATTGAACATTTAGATCTAGGTATAAAAATGAGGAAAGTAAGTCGTTTATTTGAACATTTTCTGCACCCTGCTGTGTGAATGTTAGGGTAGAATAATAGCGCGGTGCCTCACGCAGCGAGAGGGGGGGCGCGCGCACATGCACCGCAACTCTGCGATGACTCGATAATGTGACTCAAGCCGTTATCATAGTTTTACAGGCTTTAATGGAGGTCGTAGTATCACGCCAAAAATAAACAATCAAACACACAAAGAACCGTCTTACATCATCATACACTCACACTACCAGGGAAACAGAATTATTCCCTCTTTTCTCCGCTTAAAATAATATTAATGTAATAGAGATCAAAAAAAAGAAAAGAAAAGGAAAAAAAAGAAATTAAAAAGTGAAAAATGAAGCCCGAGCCCGGCCCGGCCCGACAGCTGAGCGGGAAAATGAGGTCCGCGCCCGGCCCGAACTCGGCTCGGGTCCGGCTCGGGCTCTGGCCAAGAATCTAAACTCTAGTGAATGTGTACCAAAATAAAGATACAACCCATTTTACTCTAATAGGTCCAAGCAAAGGGACCATTAGCCTTGTGGTCCACAAGTTGAAAGCCTCAAATTTAAAATAGACATAAAAATAACCTGTTGTACTTCATCTAAACTGAACAGACATCAGACTTTATCCACCCCCACAAACACTGGAAAAATCAAACATATTTTTAGGTTTTATTGCATAAGTT